>NW_007728956.1:159308-161339 GCF_000696425.1 Galeopterus variegatus
TGCAGACTCTCACAGTCCCTGACTAAACCCTGAAGTCACAGCAAGGCAGCTGTTCTAGTTTAAGTCAGCCATACAGGGCTATTTGAGAAGCACAGAGTTTTTTTTCCCTGCCACTTCTCTTAACACCATCCCATCTGCAGAGAACCTGGGTTCTCAGGCCTCACAATTGTTTGTAATTCAACAAATGTTTGACTACTTAGTGTGTTCCAGGAACTGTGCTAGGGCCTAAAGAGATTAAAAAGTTGACCAAGGCATAATTCTACCCTCAAGGAACTCAGTCTTCTGAGAGTTGGGGAATACACTTATACAAACTGGTCTCCCACAGAGCAGAATGTCACTATAGCCAATAAAGAGATAAGCACCTGGGGACTCCCCAGGACTCCAGAGTGGGAGATCAACTCTAGATCTGGTCAGAAAAGGCTCTGCAGGAATAGTGGCATTTGAGTTGTGCATATAGGTGTTAATAGATAGCTATGGAGGTGGAGAGGGCATTTAGGAAGAAGGCATAGCATAAGTGAGGGCACAGAGGTAGGAAAAAAAATGGAAGGTACTCAAGTCACAGCCAACACACAATCTGGGCCAGTATCTAGGGAGTACAGGCAGTGGAGTAGCAGTCAAGAAGCCTGGTGTAGTAGGCAGCTTCTGAAATGGCTCCCAGTAATTGGCTCCTGATATCCACATCCTCCTTACATAATTCCCTCCCCCATGCAACAAGGTTATAAGAGATTAGACTGACTTCTAACTTTTTTCTCTCTCTCTCATTCATCTCATTTGTTTGGATGAAGCCAGCTGCCATGTTATGAGCTACCCCACTGAGCAGCCCAATTGCTGAGGAACTAAGGCAGCCTCGAGACAACAGCCAGTGAGGAACTGAGGCCCTCAGTCCAACAACCCACAAAGAAATGAATCCTGCAAATAACTACTGGGTGAGCTTGGAAGCAGATCCCATCCCAATCAAACCTTGTATTGACTGCAGTCCAGTTGACCCCTCAATTGCAGTCTTACCACAGACTCTGAGCTGGAGGACCCAATTAAGCCATACCCAAATTCCTGACCCACAAAAACTGTTGGATAGGAAATGTGCACTGTTTTAAGCCACTAAATTTTGAGATAATTGTCAACAACTGCATAACAATTTAATATACCTGAAAAGGATTAAAGGCAAATTTTGGACAAATTCAGCACCAGACTGATATATCTGACCTATGATTAATATATCTTGCTTGTATCTGATAGGCAGTTGTGAGATACTAAAGCTTGTAAGCAATGACATGACCAGAGATGGGTTTGGGTTTTTTTGTTTTGTTTTGTTTTTTAGTGAAGAGAAAAATTTTATTAACTCATCCAAAAATAAAACCACCTATTAAACTCATGTACTATTGCTTATAGATAAAGACTAATTATAGAACTATCTCACTTCAATGTTTCTTTGCAAAATAAGTAGAAAACCATAGTCTGGAGGTCTACCTTAAGGAATAAGCCACTGATAAATATATTTATTACTTTTATAGCATTTCTTTCATGTTACAAATTTTCTTTTTTTTTTTTTTTTTAAAAGATGACCGGTAAGGGGATCTTAACCCTCGACCTGGTGTTGTCAGCACCACGCTCAGCCAGTGAGCGAACCGGCCATCCCTATATGGGATCCGAACCCGTGGCCTTGGTGCTATCAGCACCGCACTCTACCGAGTGAGCCACAGGCCGACCCTATAGCATTTCTTTCATGTTACAAATTTCTTAGAGCATTATACATGAATTTTTATTAGGCTTTCCATATTACTCACATATATAGCATTTCACTCCAATGTGAGTTTTCACTTGACCTTCAAAGTATTTATTAAAATTTTAAACTTTCCTGTATTTTGAAAACTGACCCTATAGCATTTCTTTCATGTTACAAATTTCTTAGAGCATTATACATGAATTTTTATTAGGCTTTCCATATTACTCACATATATAGCATTTCACTGCAATGTGAGTTTTCACTTGACCTTCAAAGTATTTATTAAAATTTTAAACTTTCCTGTATTT
>NW_007728956.1:161983-163640 GCF_000696425.1 Galeopterus variegatus
CAATTATAGGATTTTTCTCCCTTGGGAAACCTTTTATGCATTTGAAATGAACTGGAGCAGTCAAAGCCTTTCCCACAAACCTTACATTTATGAGGTCCATCTCCTGTGTGCGTTATCACATATCTTTGAACACTGCTGACAGAAATGAAGACTTTCCCACATTGTTTACATTCATAGGGTTTCTCTCCAGTGTGATTCCTTTCATGCATTTGAAATTAATGAGGACAGCCAAAGGCTTTCCCATATTACATTTTTATGAGTGTGCATAATCATGTATCTTTGAACATTGGCAAGAGAAATGAGGGCTTTACCACACTGTTTACATTCATAGGGTTTTTCTTTACTGTGAGCTCTCTCGTGAATTTGAAATGAACTGGTGTGGCCAAAGACTTTCCCACATACCTTACATTTATAAAGTCCATCTCCCATGTGTGTTATTATGTGTCTTCAAACACCTGTGAGAGAAATGAAAGCGTTCCCACACTCCTTATAGTCATAGAGTTTCCCTCCATTGTGAGCCCTTTCATGAATTCAAGAGGAGTGGAGATAACTGAAGACTTTCCCACACTGTTTATGTATATATGGCTTCCCTCCCATATTCCTTATTTTCACATGGTTTGTGTCCAGTGTGAGATAGGATGTGCCTATTAAGGGATGAATGACACATGAAGACTTTTTCACACAAACTACATTCATGGGGTTTTATTCCAGGAGGATTTTTCTTGTTCAGATGAAGATTCAGAATCTGGCTGAAGGCTTCTCCAGAGTGAGGACTTTCTTAATTTCACTGACATTCTCTACAATATGATTGCTTAGATTTTTGCTGTGATTTTGGTACTGATGTTCAATGTTCTGGTTTTGCCTTTTTTTTTTTCTTATAAAAGACAAATTTGTAAAGATTTCTCCCATGACATCTCTGTAGAGTTTCATCCAGGAATAATCCAGCATAGCCCCCTTCTTTAAGATGAAGTTCACAGCCACACAGCCACATCAAAGGCCACTGAGTCCATTTCCCAGCTTCTGGGTGTCCCAGTGTCCTCCCTACAGCTCCCATGGTCAGTGCAGATCACAACACAACAGAGGCTGAAGCAGAGCTATCTGACAGGTGACATGTTGACATATGCACCAGAATCCAAAGATGGGTTTTTGAACAGTGATCTGACAGTGGTTCACAAGAGACATTGGAACATGAAGAGAGGGACTCCCAAGTTAAGACATTACGCAAAACTCTTAATGAACTCATGATTTCCTGATGAGAAGCAAAGAAAATTTGAGCAGTAGTGATAATGGAGAGGAGAGGAAAGACAGGAAAGATATAAATTAGACTCATCTGGTCTTGGATGTAGATGGAAGGTGGGGATGAATGAGAAGGAGGAACTCAAAAGAAGATTCCTGTCCGGGGCCAAAGAGCCCGGTCATAGACTGCCCAGGGTCATGAAGCCCTGCCGATAGCCCTCTGGCACTAAAGATATAAATGCTGTGACCTTTCCACCCTTTTCTCCTTCTTACTGCTTGCACAGCCCTAGGCATAGATCACCGCTGCATTGCTTTAGATAGCTGAGAAATGTTCCGTTTCCCCGGAACAATTTGCCCTGAGGTTTTTCCCAGAAAACATCTGCATACTTCCTTATCTGCTGATTCCCTCCTGCTGGCTATA
>NW_007728956.1:165039-166367 GCF_000696425.1 Galeopterus variegatus
CTTGTCTCCATTTCTCTCATCTCTTGTCCCATCCAATTCCCACTCCCCCCTACAGGGTCCCAGTTGATATCCCCACGGGTCAGGACAGATTCCAAAGAATAAGGAATCAGAAGCTGGAAATATGCAAACACCATTTATAGAGATGAGGATCACAGAACAAAAAGCAGGTTTTGATGGAAAGATACTGAGTTCAGGTTGGGAGCTGTTGGGTTTAAAATGCCAGTGAAACATCTACATGAATTTAATATTCAAGACTGAAGTTGAAGACAGAAGTTTGGGAGTAACCTACATAAAGGTCAGAATGTGCACCTAATATGGACCAGGGTTACAAGTCAGAGCCCAAGTGATGCAGCAACTAACTTAATACACAGCATGAGAAAGTGAGGCTGTAGCTCAGGGATCATAGTTCCTCATTTTTTCTTTTTTTTTTTAATTTTTTTAATTTTATTTTTTAAGTTATTTCATTAATTTTTTTTTTTTTTTTTACATTCTAAGATGTTGCAGAGCAATTGGGGGGAAGGGGGAAATGGGAATGGGGAAGGAAATAGGGTGGGAGAAGAAAGAAGGGGGGTTGTGGTTGAGGCCCATGCACCCCCTCATTCCTTCAGGGGAGACCATGGGGCTTCCGGCAGTGGCTCAGTGGTTGGTGGCTCAGTGGTCATTGCCGTGCTGGTTGCAGATGTCAGAGGGGTATGGCTGAGGCCCTTGGCACCCCAACACCCTGGCTCAGGAGCCTGGTATGCTTCCTATGGCAGCTCAGTGGTCATTGCTGGGCTGGTTGCAGGTGCCAGGGGACATGGCTGAGGACTCCGACCCTCCCAGCTCCCTGGCTTGGGAGCCCAGGGGGCTTCTGGTTGTTCTGGGTTTTATAGGTGTTCTTTGGTGATGTGAGACTTTCACTAGTTAATATCACTTCGTCTCTGATTTGTGGGTTTTTTGTTTTTTCTTTCAATTCTATGTTGGATTATTTGCTGTTCCCACCACTTAAACTCTGCACTGGAACTAATTTGTTGTCCTTTGCTTACTTCTCAAATGGGAGACTTCCTAGGGGGAACAGCACTTGAGCCCTGTGGTTGAGCTAAATTGCTGCTTTGCAGCTAATTCCCTGGGGAAGGCTTTTTGTGCAGCTCAGGTTTTTTTTTTTTTTTTTTCATTAAATTTATCCTTCCTCCCTCCTCCCTCTCTCCCCTCCCCCCAAGAATGTCCTTTCCGTTTGCTTGTCCTTTCCGTTTACTTCAAAAAGGTATAGTTGTTATATCTTCTTCCCCTCCCCCCCCCCGGTTTTTTTTGTGTGTGTATGTGGGTGAATTAATTTGTTTATTTTTTAG
>NW_007728956.1:167475-168152 GCF_000696425.1 Galeopterus variegatus
TCCACTCATCCGATGATGGACCTTTGGGCTGATTCCAACTCTTGGCTATTGTAAAGAGTGCGTGCAGCTCAGGTTTTAATTGTTGACCTTGTATGTACTTCCAGGTCTTGTGAGTTCCCATACACCTTGGTTGTGTGGAAATTCTGGTCTGGGCCTGAGACTTTTCAGGAAACTGCACCCCCTGCAGATCTGTTTTCCTGACCAGTTTCCATTGAGTGGTCCTGCACTGACTGGGGGACAGATCAGCTGTCCATTCTGTGTCCCAGTGTTCCCCCAGTGGGCCCGTCTCCCCCACCGCCCCTACTGCAAACACTTCCCATGGGATGGGCCATGCACCAAGCCCTTGCAATGACTTACCAGCCTCTGAGTGACTCCTTTTTTCTGTTGTCTGTGGCTTCTTGCTCCTATGGGGGTCCACAGGAACCCTGTTAATGGTCTTACCAGCCTGAGGACCGCCAAGGCTCTCTTCTCCCTTGTCACCTCCAAGCAACTTCACAGGAAGGGCACAGCTGCAGCTTTTGCCAACTCTTGCTCTGTGTGCTCACCAGCTCCAGCCTTGAAGTGGCTAGAGCTCAAAATAGCAAGAGCGATCCTTTCTTTCTCTCATCATGGCTTCTTCTGCCTTCATGAACTCCATAGGTCTCTCCTCCTCTTCCCCTGAGCTCTAGTGGCCCCAG
>NW_007728956.1:170122-170643 GCF_000696425.1 Galeopterus variegatus
GGTTGACAACAATGTGAATATACTTAACAATACTGAACTGCACATTTAAAATTTGTTAAGATAGTAAATTTTATGTTACGTGTTATTTTACCACAATTTTTTTTAAAAAAGAAATTGTTTTAAAATTCCTGGCACCTCACCAGCAAGCTTCTGGTATTATCAGAGAAAATAATTAAAATGGTTACCACTTACTGACTGCCTCTTATATGCCATTTGGTTGTAAATTAATGTTCACAAAAATCCAATGAGATAGGCTGCTGTCAAGCTCAAAGAGGCTAAGAAACATGCACAAAATACACAGCTGATGATTAGCACGGCCAATATTCAGGCCACAATCTCCTCGTTGCCAATAATGTGCTAGATCCTATATACACTGCCACTAGTTGAAATGAAGAAAGAAAACAAGCTTAAGGTGTGGAAGGCAACTTTAGGTGGGGTGAATGGGATTAGAATTCCACAGTTTTAGACCAGGAACCATGCCTTATTGTTCTTTATAACTCTCACAAAGTCCAGCAAAGTGC
>NW_007728956.1:171780-173355 GCF_000696425.1 Galeopterus variegatus
GGTGCTGATAATACCAAGTCAAGGGTTAAGATCCCCTTACCAGTCATCTTTAAAAAAAAAATAATAATAATGTAATGGATGAATAGCTGGAAGTTTAGTGTGGACTAGCTTGAGAGTTAAAAACTGAAACAGTAATAGTCTTAAGGGGTCCCCAACGTTTTCCTGAGTTTTACCTTCAGAAGTCCCACCAGGTTCTCACTATGAAAACAGAACAAAAATCCCCTTGTGCTTACAGCAAATGGATAAAGGTTGGGGGAAGTAACCATTCTGAAATATTTTTAGAGATCTCTGCTCTTAAGAAGGCTTGCCTTCAAGGGAAACTATTTTACCAGAGCCTAAACAACTTGGAAAAGGTAAAATACCCAACTCCAGCCCCCTCTAGCCTTCCATGACCCTATTTTAGAAAGGGTCTCCAGGGAAACCCACAGACAACAGGGGACACAAAAGCAAGGACACTAAAGGAAATTTTATCCTCTTAGAACACAGCTACAGCAAACAGTAAAAACAGCCTAACTCTTAGCCAGAAAAACGCAAAACCTCACACTACGGGTGAATATATCTGTTTCTTCTACCAGGATATATCATGTGCAGCTTTCAACAAAAAAATTACAAGCTAAAAAGCAAAAAACACAGTCTGAAGAGACAAAAAAGCATCAGTCACCTAGCCTCAGATATGGCAGAAATTTTGCAAAAGGCCCCCGGAGGATCCTGGTGGGCTTCATTTCTTTGGGAGGAGGGTTGTTTTTTCCTTCTGACTCTGTGATCCCAGACAAGCTTCTCTAAAGCTGGTTGTGCTGATTCTTCCACCTGAAGTGTGTCACATCCATACTTTTTTTTTTCATTCTGCTGCTGTTGCCTGAATCTAGGCCCCTGTGCCACTCGGATTAGTATGTCATCTCCTAACTATTCTCTCTGCCTGCCCCTTAAGCCACCCTACACATTGCCCCAGATTGATTATTCTAAAACACCACTTAGCACATGACAGCCCCACCTGTCAGACCCCAATGCTACAGACTCCTGAGCCTGGCTCCGTGCAGGAGCCCTCCATGCTAGTCCATCCCCTCCACTGCTTCCCAGCCCCCTCTTCTGCCCTGTCCCAGAGGCATGCCAGTACCACACACAGCACCTCAGGGCTGCTTATGCCCTTTGCACTGCCTCATACCTTCTCATTTAGCCAAGTGTGGGTGACCTTCCAGGCACAGCTCAATCCCTATCCATCCCTATGAGAACCTCAGCCCTCTGTAGCCACACCTTCCTCCAAACTTCTGTAACATTTTTTCTCTACTATTCATTTACTCTTTATAATTTATTTTTGATAAGAAGCTATGTAAGCTATTTGTTGATCACTTACGTGCTAGATTCTTTACATACTGATATACTTTAAATAGTCATTAATCCTTAATCATTAACCCTTACAAATTCTCATGTAATAGGTATTATTACCCTCATTTTTCAAACGAGGAAACTGAGGCCCAGAGAGGTTATACAACTTATCCAAGGTCAAGCCAGCCAAGAAGCTGCAGAGTTGGAAATCAAATTCAGGTATGTGGACTACAGAGCCTACGTTCTTCTTAT
>NW_007728956.1:173900-177312 GCF_000696425.1 Galeopterus variegatus
GCACTCTCCCGAGTGAGCCACGGGCCGGCCCTATAATTTATTTTTGATAAGAAGCTATGTAAGCTATTTGTTGATCACTTACGTGCTAGATTCTTTACATACTGATATACTTTAAATAGTCATTAATCCTTAATCATTAACCCTTACAAATTCTCATGTAATAGGTATTATTACCCTCATTTTTCAAACGAGGAAACTGAGGCCCAGAGAGGTTATACAACTTATCCAAGGTCAAGCCAGCCAAGAAGCTGTAGAGTCGGAAATCAAATTCAGGTATGTGGACTACAGAGCCTACATTCTTCTTATATTGTATATGTGACTTCTCATTCACTCTATAATTATTCATTCATCAAACAGTCATGGTGTGCCTATTATGTGCCAGACATTGTAGTATGTTCTATAAGAGAGTTAAAGATAAATTAGACACAAACCCAGGATCCAAAGAGCTTTGAGATATGCTTCTTCATGTTGTCATTTCTCTTTTCATGTATTTTCTGACTTTCCGTGCATGGTATAACTGTACCTAAACACAGTGGAGAAACCTTCCCATCAGGATCTAAGTGCATGAGATCAAGAATGGGGTCTCTTTTAAGCATCACTGTATTTTTAGTATTTAGCACAATACTTGGCACATAGTAGACTGGGAAAACACACTCACACTCTGTTTCTCTACAGTTTCACACAACACTTCTGACACCAGACATTTGGGTTTCTCCACAACAAGCAATTCTCCAACTCTCTAAATACCAGCTGGGTGTCCTACAATTTCATTCAATTCTGACACTATCTACTTGGAGTTAGTGTCAGATCCCACAAGTTAAGGGCTCAGTCCCACAAGACTGCCTCCATTTCGGATCCCAATTGAAAGTCTCGGCCTCTGATACATCTGACCAACTAGCTATAAAACAGGGATTCCCACAACCCCCTCCTTGGGTTTGGTGATCTGCTAAATGGCTCACAGAAATCAGGGAAACATTTTACTTATGTCCACTGGTTTATTATAAAGGATATATCTCAGGAACAGCCAGACAGAATAGATGCATAGGGCAAGGTATGAAGAGGGGGCAAAGCACACAGAGCTCCATGCCTTCTCTGGGTGCATCACCTTCCAGCACCTCCAGGTGTTCAGCTACCTGGAAGCTCATCAAATCTTACTGTCCAGAACTACAAATAGAACTACCATATGATCCAGTAATCCCACTGTTGGGTATTTATCCAAAGGAAAGGAAGTTAGTATACCAAAGAGATATCTGCACTCCCATGTTTATTGCAGCACTGTTCACAATAGCCAGGATATGGAATCAGCCTAAGTGCCCATCAACAGATGAATGGAGAAAGAAAATATGGTATATATACACCATGAATACTACTCAGTCATGAAAAAGAGTGAAATATTGTTATTTGTGGCCATATAAATCAGTCTAGAAGACATTATGTTAAGTGAAATAAGTCAGACAGAAAAAGATAAATACCATGTGTTCTTACTCCTATGTGGGAGTTTAAAAATACTTGAGCTTTTAGAAGTAGAGAGTAGAATTGTGGTTACTAGGGGCTGGGCCCAAGGGGAAGGGGGAGGAGAGACAGGGAGAGGTTGATTAATGGATACACAATTACAGCTAGATATGAAAAATAAGTTCTACTGGTGTATAGTAGTTCTAGGAATCTATAATAAACAATAATTTTTTGTGTGTTCTCAAATGGCTAGAAGAGAGAAGCTCAAATGTTCTCCATCACAAAGAAATGATAAATATGCTAATTACCCTGATTTGATCATCACACATTATATACTTGTATTGAAATACAATTCTGTACCTCATAAACATGTACAATCAATACATGTCAATTTAAAAAAAATTTTTTTAAAACAGTTTTTATTGAGCTTAATCTCCAGCCCTGAGTCCTGCTTTCCGGAAGCCAGTGGGCATGGCTGAAAGTACCAACCCTCTAGCCACTTGGTCTTTTTTTTTTTTTTTTCTTAAAAGATGACCGGTAAGGGGATCTTAACCCTTGACTTGGTGTTGTCAGCACCACGCTCACCCAGTGAGCAACCGGCCATCCCTATATGGGATCCGAACCCGTGGCCTTGGTGTTATCAGCACCACACTCTCCCGAGTGAGCCATGGGCTGGCCCCCACTTGGTCTTTCTGAAAAGCAGCCCCATCCTGAGGCCATCTAGGGATCTCACCCTAAGTCACATCATTAGCATAACTTCAGGTGTGATTGAAAGGGGCTCATTATGAATAACAAAAAACGTTCTATCGCTCAGGAAATTCCAAGGATTTTAGAGCTCTGTGGCAGGAACCAGGGAGAAAGAGCAAATATGATAGAATAATGATATTTTTTATCATACCACAAGTAGGTACTCAAGAAATATTTGTTCATATATACCACATTTTCCTTATCCAGTCATCTGTCAATGAACATTTAGGTTGGTTCTATATTTTGGCTATTGTAAACAGAGCTGCAATGAACACGGGAGTGCAAGTATCCCTTTGATGTGCTGATTTCCATTCCTTTGGATATATACCCAGTAGTGGGATTGCTGGATCATATATACACAATGGAATACTACTCAGCCATAAAAAAGAATGAAATTCTGCCATTTGCAGCAACATGGATGAATCTGGAGAAAATTATGTTAAGTGAAATAAGCCAGACAAGGAAAGAGAGATACCACATGTTCTCACTTATAACTGGGTACTAAGAAAGACCTAAACAATTCCTTGAACTTTCAGAATACTAGAGATGGTGGTGAGGTGGACAGGGGGGGCAGTTCGGGAAGCGATAGTTTGGGTAAAGTTTGGATAAAGAAGAATCGTGATTTGTAATAATAATATACTGATAATAAATAAAATTTTTAAAAAAGAACAAAAGAAGTGAACAGAACTGAGGTTACCAGAGGAAGGGGGGCTGGGGTAAGGGAGAAATTGGTAAAGGGCCACAAAATACAATTACATTATATAATGTTGAATATACTAATTATCCTGATTTGAGCATCACGTATTGCAAACAGTCCTTATATTCAACTCTCTACCCCATAGATATGTATAGACAACTGTGTCACGATAAAAAAAAAAAAACCTGTTTCCTATAATAACTGTACCCAGTGAGTTTGTGGCTGTAGGTAAAGTGGGAAAACAGAATTTGGTGGCATGATTTAGTTTCAATGACTTAATATAATATATATTATAACAATCTATAAGAAATAAATGAACTCATTAAAAACTTGGCTACTTTGCAAACAGATTAAAAGAAAATTTAGGAAATCTAGAAATTTCGATAAAACCTAAAATACATAAAAAAGTTTACAAAAATCACAGCATAATGGCAAAACCAATTTAAAGAGGAGTATAGCATGCATGTTAAGGCCTCTGATTCAGTTAACATAGCACCTATTAAATCCTTTTAATTG
>NW_007728956.1:178013-182376 GCF_000696425.1 Galeopterus variegatus
GGGGGGGGGGGGGGGGGGGGGGGGGGGCGGGGGGGCAAGGAATAAGTTGGATAAACGGCATAAAGAAAAATCATGATTTGTAATAATATTCTTTTATAATACTTTAAAAAATAAATAAACCCTGAAAAAAATAAACAGTGAATACTTTTTAATTTAATAAAAGCTACATTATTATAAAAAAAAGAAATATTTGTTGAACAAGTAAATAAATGGATGAATGAATGAAAAGGGGGATGAGGATGTGGAAAGAGAGAATAAAGTCTTCCATTTCCACGTCCCAAGATTCCTAAGAGGAACAGTGCATAAATATAGCAATTCAAGAGCAACAAGGAATTTAGTACTAGTATCACTGTTTAGCTGATGGATGGGAGTCAAATCGTTCCCATGTTGGATATCTAGCCCACAGGGTTGATTGATAGATTCTGTACAATGTCCCCACTCCCACACCAGGAAGAAAGGACTTCAGGTCCAGGGTTCCCAAGTTCAATGGCCTTTTCTTTTTTGCCTTAAAAAATTGCTGAGGCATGACATACTTCCGTTCTCCATTGGCATCTTTGCAGTGTTCCCAGAGAAACAATCATATCACGATCAGGAAGACTGGGGCCTTCAATGGCAGGGAAACAGGAACCATCCGGGAGACAACCAGGGACTGGGAACACATGCTGTGTGAAAAGGAAAGCCAGACTTCACCAGAAGCTCCCTCCAGGTTTAGGGGCTGGCCCTTCCCAGCATCTAGCATGACCCTCAGCCACAAAGTTCGGGAACAGCACATTATTCTTAAATACACACACTTTTCCTTCACTACCCTCAGCCTCCTACACACACACACACACACACACACGCACACACCAATTCCTGAGCGAAACCTGACTGGGGGGCTTTGTGCTTCAGAGCATATTCAAACATCTTAACCCAAACATCAGGGCCTCACCAGAAAAGTATCCATCTCTCACTCGAACACATCTCCACAAACCAGTTCCAGCCTGACTGCTCTGCTCACTGTCCCCAAACATGTGTCAAGCCCAGTCTCACTCCAATCCATCCTTCCCTCCCCCTTCCACATACTCCCTTCTCTTCCTCTCTGATTAGCAAGGTCTTCCCGATAAGTCCTTGAATGAGAACATCTCAGCCTGTAACCCTCTCTCACTTTCAGATTCTAGCAGCGCTCCCTAAGTCAGTGCTTCCTCACCTCTTTCACAGAAAATGATAATGTTTGTACAACACATGAAGCAGATGCCAGAAGGGGCAACTAGCCCCAGGGACTCCAGAAGCCTGGAGGACAGAGGATATCTGTAGAGGTTAAAAGTCTTGATTCTCCTTTGATTTTTAGACAGGGCTCTTTAGCTGAAAAACTTATGAGACAAAAGTCTTAGCTAGCAGGGCAAAAAGCCTATCTAATCAATTCTTTTTTTTTTTTTTTGTCTTTTTCGTGACCGGTAAGGGAATCGCAACCCTTGGCTTGGTGTCGCCCGCACCGTGCTCAGCCAGTGAGCGCACCGGCCATTCCTATATAGTATCTGAACCCGCGGCAGGAGGGTCACTGCACTCCCAGTGCAGCACTCTCCCGAGTGCGCCACGGGGCGGCCCACTATCTAATCAATTCTAATCAAGTATATGTTGATCCTCAGTTTATTTTTAGTTTAGGGTTTTTAGGTAATGCATGTATGGGACAAAAGTCCTTGGCTAGGGGCCAAAAGCCCACAGCTAGTGAGCAATGGCCCATCTAATCAATTCTAATCACTGTTTAGGGATGGGATTATGTACTTTATTTAACATATTGATTGTTGTTAAAAGATGTTGAAAGAATTGCTGTAGGGAAAAATGTGAAAAAATGTTTGCTAAGGCCAAGCTGTTTGTTGGTGGAAACTTTAGAGACAATTATACTTAGATTTAATCATAAGAATGTAACTTTTGCTTAAATCATTTAAGGACAGGTTATATTTTGGATTAGATAATGATCAAAGTTTGATCAATTTAGCTTTTCACAAATTGTACTTTGGAATGTCATGTTGTTAATTTAAATGATGTTACTAGTTTCTATTGTTTAAGCTATACTTAGCTGTAGATAACTTTTGTCACATTGCCCATCTTTGTGTCCTTTTGAAATGATTGAATCAACTGATTTTTCTTGTGAAACTTCCTTGTCTTTACAATAAAAACAGAAGCTAGCTTTGAATCGGGGCTGTACCCAGTTTCTCTTTCTAACAGAGGAGTTGCTGAGGTACAGTCCCTTCAGGCTTTGCATTTCATTCATGTTGCTTTGAGTAATCTTTTTTCATCTCCATTCCACAACTAGAAGTGTAACAGATATCAATATATCAGGCACACCTGTAATCCATTCAGTCACTGGACACATGACTGGTTGGCAAGTTCAGATCTTTAGGCTGCTTGACTGTGTTACAGAGCATTCTGCAAGTCAGCTGGGGAACTAGAAAAGAAGTACATTAAAAAAGTCCTTGCCTTGGAAGAGCTTCCATGTTAGTTGAGAAAACAGAAGACACCTGCATGTATAGGCGATATACACATACACAATCATTTGTAAGTTCTTTATGTAACAGAAAGAACATGGCTTTTGGCATCAATGACATATGGAGTTTCAAATTCTGGCTTTGCCACTCACTTGCTGTATGATGTTAGGCAGGATAATGTCACCTTTCTAATCTCAATTTTCCTGCCTGTAAAATAGGAATAACAAATACCTATCCTCATAAGGTTGTGTTTGTAAGTCATCTTTATTGAGGTATAATTTACACACAGTAAAGTTCACCCATTAAAAGCATACAAGTCAGTAAGTTTTCACAAAGGTATAAGGTCATATAATCATCACTACAATCAAGATACAGCATTTTTAATGCACCAAAAAGTTCTTTTTAACCTCATTACAGTCAATACCCACCTACCTCTATTCCTTGTCCCTTGGCAACCACAAATCTAATTTCCATTACTATAATTTTGCCTTTTCCAGTTGTGTTAGTCTGTTTCTGTTGCTTATACCAAGATATATGGAACTGGGTAATTTGCAAGAAAATGGAATTTATTGCTTACATTTTCAGAGGCTGGGAAGTCCAGGGAAAACATCTGGTGAAAGCTTTGGTGTTGGCAACAATGACTCAGGGGTCTCACATGGCAGAAATGGTGGAGCAGGGAAAGAGATAGTTCCTCATGCACTGCCCTTTTAACACCCTCAGAACCACACCACTGACCACCATTTTTAATCCATTCACTAAGGCAATGGTCCTGTAATCTAATCACCTCTTCAAGGCCACACTTTTCAATTACCATAGTAGGATTTCCCACCCTCAGCAGTTACAGTGGGGATTCTAATACATGAACTTTGGAGGATACAATTCAATCAATCCACAGCACTAGTTTTTCATATAAATAGAATCATAAAATCATAGTCCTTTGTCCGGGGCCAAAGAGCCCGGTCATAGCCTGCTCAGGGTCATGAAGCCCTGCCAATAGCCCTCTGGCACTAAAGATATAAATGCTGTGACCTTTCCGCCCTTTTCTCCTTCTTACTGCTTGCACAGCCCTAGGTGTAGATCACCGCTGCATTGCTTTAGATAGCTGAGAAATGTTCCGTTTCCCAGAACGATTTGCCCTGAGGTTTTTCCCAGAAAATATCTGCATACTTCCTTATCTGCTGATTCCCTCCTGCTGGCTATATAAGCTGTGACCTTCTGGCTAATAAACGAGACTTGATCAGAATACTGTTTTTTCTCCATTTCTCTCGTCTCTTGTCCCATCCAATTTCCACTCCCCTCTCCAGGGTGTGCCTTGAATATCTCGCGGGTCGGGAAAGTCCTTCATGCCTGGCCTCTTTACTGAGGATAATGCGTTTGAAATTCATTCATGCTGCTGTGTGTATCATTAGTTTGTAACTTTTTATTGTGTAATAGTATTCCATTGTATGGATGTACCAAAATTTGTTTATTCGTTCTCCTTTTGATAGACATTTGGGTTGTTTACAGTTTGGGGCTTTTACAAATAAAGCTTCTATGAACATTCTTGTACAAGTCTTTTTATGGACATGTTTTTATTTCTCTTGGTAAGTATATAGAGTTAAATTGATTGGTTATAGAGTAGGTGTTTGTTTAACATTTTAAAGCTTCCAAACACTATTGTCAAGTGGTTGTATCATTTGGAACTTCTGTCACCAATGAATGTTAGTTCCAGTTGCTCCACATCCTTGCCAATATTTGCTACTGTCAGTATTTTTCATTTTAGCCATTCTGGTGGGTATATAGTGATATTTCATTACACTTATGATTTGTATTTTTCTAGTGACTAAAGATGTTGAGATTTTTTTCATGTGCCCATTAGCCATTCAAATATCTTCTTTTTTTTTTTTTTTTTTTTT
>NW_007728956.1:183704-185284 GCF_000696425.1 Galeopterus variegatus
GTTGCGATCCGTTGCCGGGCACGAAAAAAGACAAAAAGGAAAAAAAAAAAAAAAAAAGAAATACTTTCTATCCCAAGGTCACAAAAAAAAAAATTCTCCTATGCTTTTTTCTGGAAGTTTTATAGTTTTAAATTTTATGTTTAGGTCTATGTGCCATCTCAAATTAATGTGTGTAATATAGGGTAAGGGTAAGGTTTCTTTTTCTTTTTGTACATTTATCCTGTTGTTTCAGCACCATTTGGGGAAAGATTTTTCTTTCCTTTGCTGAAGTAAGTTGATGATTTGTCAAAAATAAATTACCATATAAGTATGGGCCTCTTTCTGGACACTATATTCATTCTATGGATCTATTTTTCTATGCTTACATCAACATCACACTGTCTTAATTACTATAGTTTTAAAGTATTTCTCTAATAAGATAATAGGAATCCTCCAAATTTATTATTTTTCAAGATTGCTTTGTCCTATTCAAGTCCTTTTGCCTTTCCACATAAATTTTAGAGTCAACATGTCAATTTATATTTTAAAAATCTTCTAGAATTTTTATTGGAATTGCACTGAATCTATAGATCAATTTGGAAAGAAAAGACACATTAGCAATACTGACTCTTTTACTCCATTATCATCATATATATCTTCATTTGTTTATGTCTTATTTAATCTCTCTCCACAATGTTTGTATTTCTCACTGCAGGATTTTGCACTTTTATTAAACTTATTCTTAAGTAGTTGATGTTTTTGATGCTATTGTAATGATATTTTAAATTTTTTATTGTTCAATTTTTTGCTGCTGGTATATAGAAATTCAACTGATCTTTGTGAATTGACTGTATATCCCATGATATAATTTACAATTTTCTAAAATCACTTATTAGTTCTAGCTGTGTTTTTTTAAGTTTCTTTTAAATTTTCCACATACACATTTAACCATCTGAGGATAAAGACAGTTTACTTCTTTTTCAAACTTCATAAAGTTTGTTTCTTTCACTTGCTATATTGTACTGGCTAGGGTCCTCAATACAATATCAAGTAGAAATGGGGAGAGCATTTTTTCTGCTCTTGGGGGAAAAGCATTTAATATTTTACTATTAAGTATGATGCTAGCTATAGAATTTTTCATAGACGCCCTTTTTCAGATTGAGGAGATTCTATTCCTTCTGTGGTAAGCAATTAAATCATGAATGAGTGTTGAATTTTTTCAAATTTTTTTCTGCATTTATTGAGTTGATGATATGGTTCTTATTCTCTATTCTGTAAATGTGGTGAATTGTACCGATTTTCAAATACTTAACCCTCCTTGCATTCTTTGCGGAAAACTCCACTTGGTCTTAAAATATTACTTTTTAATTTTTTAAAATTATTCCTTTTATATACTGCTTATATTAATTCATTCTGTTGCTTATAACATAAATATCTAAAACTGGGTAATTTATAAAAAAAACAATATTTATTGCTTATAGTTTTGGAGGTTGGGAAGTCCAAAGTCCAGGGAACACATTTGGTGAGAGCCTTCTTGGTAGGTGGTGACTCTTCACAGCAAAGCAGGGTGTCACATGGCAGACGGCAGAAGCAGAGAGAGA
>NW_007728956.1:185403-185787 GCF_000696425.1 Galeopterus variegatus
GTGAGCGTGGTGCTGACAACACCAAGTCAAGGGTTAAGATCCCCTTACCGGTCATCTTTTAAGAAAAAAGAAAAAAAGAATGAAGCCCATGACCACCATTAAACCATCAAATGGATTAATCCATTCACTATAGCATGGTCCTCACAGTCTAATCACCTCTTCAAGGCCCCACCTTTCAATTATCATAATAGGATTTCCAGTCTTCAACAATTACAATGGGGATGAAGCTTCAATGAGTTTGGGGCAACATTCAATCCACAGCATTGCTCAATTCTGTGTGCCAATATTTTCTTGAAGCCTTTTGTATCTATATTCTTGAAAGATAATGGTCTTCAGTCTTCTTTTATTGTAGTCTTTTTTTTTTTTTTTTTTTTTTTTTTGGTA
>NW_007728956.1:186787-187764 GCF_000696425.1 Galeopterus variegatus
TTTTTTTTTTTTTTTTTTTTTTTTGGTAGCTAGCTGGTATGGGGATCCAAACCCTTGACCTTGGTGTTATAACACCATGCTCTAACCAACTGAGCTGACTGGTTAGTCACCCATAGAGTCTTTTTTTCTGGTTTTGTTTCATTCATTTAAAAATATTTTCCAATTTCTCTAGTGATTTCTTGTTTGAGACATGGAATATTTATAAGCATGTTGTTTACTTTCTAAGTATTTGGGGGGGGTTTCTAGATACCTTATTGTTATTGATTTCTAATTTAATTTTATTGTGGTCAGAGAATATATTCTGTAAAATATTAATGTTTTGAAAGTATTGAGAGTTATTTTATGGCCCAGCATTATGATCCATCTTGGTGAATGTTCCCTAAGCATTTAAAAAGAATGTTTATTCTCTTGTTATAGGAGGGAGTGTTCTATAAATGTCAATTAGGTCAAGTTGTTGATTGTGTTGTTCAGAGCTTTTTATCCTGGCTGATTTTTTATCTACTTGTTCTATAAATTACTTAGCTAGAGTTATTAAAATCTGCTATTATAATCAGGTATTTGTCTATTTTTCCCTTTAGTTCTGTCACGTTTTGCTTCTGTTTTTAGATGCATTTATATCTAGAATTGTTGTGTCTTCCTGATGAATTGACCCTTTTATCATTGTGAAATGTCCCTCTTTATCTCTGGAAATAACTTTTTACTTAAAGTCCACTGAGATTAATATAGCCACATCAAGTTGCTTATTTCTACTAGTTAATTATCATTTTTCCATCCTTTGACTATTAATCTATATGTGTTCTTTGCATTTAAATTTTGTGTTCTTTTTATTTAAACACAGTTAATATTTTTTAAAACAGTTAATATTTTAGACTTTCCTACCTGCCCAGGGGTTCAGTGGTTGTAAAACAGTTAATATTTTTATTTATTTATTTATTTATTTATTTATTTATTTATTTATTTATTTATTTATTTATTTA
>NW_007728956.1:187891-189109 GCF_000696425.1 Galeopterus variegatus
TCAGCCAGTGAGCGAACCGGCCATCCATATATGGGATCCAAACCCGAGGCCTTGGTGTTATAAGCACCGCACTCTCCCGAGTGAGCCATGGGCCGGCCCAATATTTTTATTTTTTATATTAATATTTTTTACCTCTCCTAGGTACCATATACTTGAATATTGATTTTTGTTATCTCATCCAAAAATCTCTCTATCTTTTAAATAAAGTGTTTAGTCCATATTCATTTAACTTAATTACTGAGATGGTTGGGTTTAAGACATTTTTCTGTCTTTTAGGGGTTTGGAATTAGCATTATGCCGACTTCATAAAATGACTTGGGAAGTATTCTCAATGTTCTCTCCTCTGTTTTCAGTAAGAATTTCTTTGCTGATAACTGGATATTAAAGGGTTGTCCCTTTTACCAATTCTGTAGGAAACTGTTGACATGATTACATTGATAACACTTCAGAATATCCTTGATGACAGTAGAAGGCACAGGTAGAAATCCTTCAGACATCAGATACTGAAGTACAGCTACATCCCTTAAGAAGCCTTCTCTAATCCAGCTTGTGTTTTGCTACGGCATATAATTGATGCTGGTTTATAATGCAGTTATTATTGTATGCTTCCCACTGGCTTTGCTTAAAGTGCAGGTCCTAGTGAAGCAGACTTTGGAGACAAATGCTCCTGGATTCAAATCTAAGCTCTATCACTTGCTAGCTCTATTTGGAATTGGGCAAGTTGCTGAATTGCTGAATTTCTTCAAATCTCAGTTTCTTCATATTAAAACTGAGTTGATAATATCCTCACTTGGAGGGTAATTCTTAAGATTTAAAGAGATAACATGTATGAAAGCACCTGACAGGTAATAGGCACACAGCTCAGGTTACTTTCTGCCTAAAGAGCAGGGACGGTATTCTTGTTATCTTTGTATCCCTGAAGTGCCTAATTTAGCATCTTGAACTTGCAAGATATTCAGTCACTGTTCGTTGAATGAAAAAAATGCTCTGGACTTGGAATCAAAAGATCTAAGATAGACTGAATCACTTACTGGCTGTGTAACCATGGGCCAGACATTTCCCCTTGATGGACCTCAGTTTCCCTCCTTGAAAGATAGAGTTGGTAATATTTATCTCATCTGGTTTTTGTGAAGATGCAAGTAAGCAACACTGGGCCAAGCACAGCAGTTCTTATGTATTAGAATTAGAATCTGGAGGTTTTTGAAAAATACAAATCCC
>NW_007728956.1:190165-193518 GCF_000696425.1 Galeopterus variegatus
CCCAGCCCCACTCAGATCATTTTTTAAAATCTCTAGAGATGAGGTCTGGGCGGTTTTTTAAGTTCCACAGAAGTTTCTAGAGAACAATGAAGGTTGAGAATCACTAGCCCAGCACAGCACCTGACACACGGCAAGCATCCAACAAGTGTTTCTTCCTTCAGTATAAGTGGTGGAAGTGATGATGATAGGAGCTACTTCCACAGGGAAGAACTCCTTATTCCAAAATCATCACACACATATCCTATCACTTAGAAATTCTTTTTTTTTTTTTTAATTATTCTGTAAAATAGAACCACTGCTGGGATGGTTATAAATAAATTATAACTATTTTTAAATATAAAAATCTAAGTGGAAGAACTCTAACAGTCTCTAGTTCAAACTTCTCATTTGTAGAAAAGGAAACTGAGATGCAGAGAATGATTTTCCCTGTGTCATATGGTGGCAAGAAAACAAGTCTGCAAATGCCCAGACTGCTGTTGTTGTGCTGGATAATGGCATCTTCCTCAATTGACTAAGTACCGGAAAGTAATGGGGAGGCAAGATTCAGTCATTCAACACATGCACAAACTACGTGCAAGATACTGTGATAAGTTCTGTGTTGGCAAGGATAAATCAAGCAAGGATTGTATCCTGATGAACAGATTATAGATTTCCTAAGAGGAAGGTATAGAAAGGAAAGTAGCATTCCAACTTCTCTTTCCTTGCAGTACTGCTTGGGCCTGGTGGGGGCAGACTGATCACCAGGTTATAAAAAGTCATCCTTATGCTACCTCAGATACCTAATCTAAAGTAAGTTCTTATTGTTATTTATTATTCTTAACACAACACGAGCATTACAAGCCAAGTATGGTACAATCTTTTACTGCTAAGCTCAATACAGACTTACTATATAAGAGGTATCTCAAAAATTAATGTTTGAAATTGATGAGGGCTGGCCAGTTGGCTTAGTTGGTTAGAGCACGGTGTTGATAACACCATGGTCCAGGGTTCAGATCCCCTTATCCACCTGCCTCCAAAAGAAAAAAAAAAGGAAAATTAATGTTTGCAATTGACATCATTGAGACTTCCAGTTGTAACAGACTAATTTGTACAAGCCAGTTCTTCCAAGAACAGCTAGAAAATCTGGATAAAATTTTTGAAAGAAAAACATCAATTTGTGGTTCTGAGAGGTACTGAGTTAGCAAGCATTTGAGGACAAAAATCTTTGACAAGGAAGAGGTGAATGTAACATTCAGGTTCAATCTTCTCTTAGAGTCTTAATGGTATCTGTGAGTCTGGGAGGCTGAGCAGAGCTGTTGACAGCCTCAAATACGAAAGAAGCAAAATTTGGAGTCTGAGTCCACCAAGGAGAAGGAGCTCAGGTAACACCCTCAGCTTTCATTTAGAATCTATGAAAGGCACACTTAGGAGTAAATGTGGGGCTGGCCAGTTAGCTCAGTTGGTTTAAGCATGGTATTGTAACTCCAAGGTCAAGGGCTCAGACCCCATACCAGCCAGCCGCCAAAAATTTTTTAAAAGCAAAGAAAAAAAAGGAGTAAGTGTGGACTAAATAGACCAGCCCTCAAAAAGAATAGATCTCAGCTTCCAGTGAACTCAGTCATAGATTGGATTGAGATAATTTTCCAACACCATCATCCAATCCTGAGTCACAACCACAACTACCTTCAGTTTCACCCAAATGCAAACCTTCTCTTAGGCTAGAATTACGCACAATTTTGACTATGAAATTTAAGCTAATCTTGTGTGCAGATATGCCAAGCATTTCTTTCAGTTTTTAAAATCTAGACTTGCTGGTATGTCATTAGCACATCATCGGCTAGTCTGTACTCTAGATATCCAGGATTTAGTGGCGCCAAATGTTGATCCTTTTACTGATTTATTTATACACTTTGTTGTCTGACTTTCTAAGAAGTTTGAGTCATTGCTTGGTGAGACAAATTATATTATTCATTCATTCAGCAAACACTTTTTGGATACCTAATACAGTAAAACTCCTGCAATGACAACACATTAGAATATAAAACACTTGGGGATTGACTCCCATCCTCCACCCAGCCCCCATTCTCAAATGCAGCAGACTCAATTTCTTATTATTTGAGGAAAGAGAGGGAATGTGGAGAGAAGGAGAAGGCAGGATGGGAAAAGCAGGGGAAATAGTAGATAAATTTGCCTTTGGAAGCAGGGAAGAGGAGGGTAAATCCCAGCATCCCCAGTATTTTTCTACTTGAATTTGGCCAACAAACAGATACCACTAACTAGGAAATTTCTGGAATCACTGCTCTCATCCTAGAAATCGCAACAACAGGACTCAGAAGTTTCCCCATCAATATTTAAGGCACAGCAGATAACTGCTACCAGAAGTGGCCAAAACACATCCAGTTGGTGAAGAATTTACGGAGTTCCCTGTTGGCTAGCTGTGCTGGCTGGTCCCAGTTATTTCGTTAACCTAATTAATTTGATCCCTCATTTTTTACTTTGAATTGTTGGACATTACTTAATCAAGAATCAGCAAAATTTTATAAATATTAATTTTAATTAATATGCCCTTAAGGAACTCACATTTTATTGGAGGAGCCAAACAAGTTAACCAATAATTACCATGCAATTTAATAAAGCTCATAATAGAGGTGTGGACAGAATGAGGTCATCCCCACCGAACAAGGGATCACTATCCATTTTTCTTTTTGTGTGTTTTCCAAGAGACTAGAGGGATTATCCTCATTGTAAACACTTTCAGGTTTTGAACAAGTTGTCAAGAATGATGGATTTTATATCTTTGTTGGATAACAGATGAGTGTGTCGAAACAAATACAAATGCATCGGTCACCATCCCCTATTGCTGCTCAATTTTCTTTTATTGATTGTATTCAGGGTTATCATTATTGCGGTTATTGTTTCCCTTGCTCTTAAGTTAAAGTTAGAGCCACATAAAGTCTATTCTTAAACTAAGCTAATTAACTCAGAAGCAAGTATAAACATGAACTGCATTTGACTATGCTAGTGGAAAAAAAGACCAGTTAGTTTAAGGATGTTATGAAATTAAACTTAAAAATAACATGAGATAGAAAAAAAGGCCCCTTTGGGACCAAAGCTCTTTTGTTTCTAAGAATAGAAGAAATGGCAACAGACAGTATCAGACAGTTGGAAATTTAACATTTATAAGGCAGCTGAGGAGCACTCAGAGAAGAAGGTTATCCAAGGTTGTTCTCTGTGGTGGTTAATTTTGTGTGTCAGCCTGATGGGGCTAAGGGATACCCAGATGACTGATAAAACATCATTTCTGGGTGTGTCTGTGAGGGTGTTTTTGGAAGAGATGAGCATTTAATCACTAGACTGAATAAAGAAGACCCACC
>NW_007728956.1:194405-197638 GCF_000696425.1 Galeopterus variegatus
AAGATTGGAAACCAAAAATCCCTGGACGTTAATCTCAAAGTCCTTACCTTGCTTTCTCTGCACAATTCTTTCACTGACTATTCTTCCAATCTACCTTAGCAGTCAACCAAATAGCAGCTGTTTGGTCTGGTTACAAAGGAATTTCCCAACCCCAGGAATGGTTACAATAGGGTCTCAAAAGTGCAATTTACAAGCATAAATTTACAGCAGGAAACAAGAAAAGAACTGGGTTCTACATAAACCATGAGACTTATCTTCCAGGGTCCTCATGCTTAAATGGTTGGATCTAATTATACACGGAGCCATAAAGAGGACAGAGTTAGTAAGAATGACCCCCAGAGTTTCACATTATGAAGACTAAAGGAGAATGACTAGGCAAGGACTTTGGTGTCTCTCTAAAGAGAAATAACTCCAACTTGGCAATGAGCTATGTGTCCCTTTTCTCTGTGATCCTCTGGGTCTTGGTCCCTTTTTCACTTTTTCGTATTTGCCAGTCATGTGTCTCAGTTTCTTTTGTCCAATTCCTCCCCTGACTGATTGTATTCTATCTCTAACTTTTATAGGCACGTGAAAGTCCACGATCTTCTCCCCCCATCTCAGAGCAGACATCTTACTTCCTAGCCTTTCATTCCAGGTCCCACCCAATAAAACACACTGAACTTAAAAAGATGTAAATTCTACTTCCACTAATCCCCAGTTTAAAGCTCACTTACAGACTATTTCCTCCCCTCCTTGTTTCTTTATTAAGAAAAAGCAAACAATGTTACCAGAGTCTTGAACTCCAGCTGCTGCCTCTAATTCTGCACTCTCCAAAGGACAGGTGCCACAGAATGGAAAAAACACAGGCTTTAACGTTGCAGTGGATCTGGGTATAAATCCTGATTCCACCACTTCTTAGTACTATGACCTTGCACAAGTGAATTAACATATTTAATTCCATTCCCCTATCTGTAAAATGGGAATAAAAAAGCTACTTTATAGGGTTTATATGATGATTAAATGAAATGAGGTATGTAAAGGAGCCAGCCACATAATGTATATGTAATAAGTGCTAACTATTAGAAAAAAGACTCTTCCATTTTCATAATAATGTTGGTGTTCACAATCACATATGTCTAACTCTTAGGATATAATTGGTTAATGAGGAATACATTGTCTCAGTCCCTAATAGCATAAGTGATGAACAGTAGCAGACTTTCCTGTTTATAATTTTGATCAAGAAGTTGTGCTCTTTTATTCTTTGTCAGCTTTCCAACCAAAATAGATGATGAATTAATAGTGCTGAATAAAGACTGGAAACCAAAAATACGCGGACATTAATCTCCTCAAGGTCCTTACCTTGCTTTCTTAGCCTACTCTCTGCTCCAGTAGCTGAGAGATCCATTTCTTACCCTATTCCACCCACCTCTGGGGCCTTTCCCACTCACCAGGTAGAGTTTGGAGAAGGAGGTTGGCTGCCTTCAAGAGAGAAAGTTCAGGAAGAAACAGCACTCCAGGTTTTATTTATGCAGGAGCAATCTCGTGCCCATTCAGAGACTAACCCTGAATCCAGACAAAGAAGCGTTAGTAAGGGATTGCTCAATCTTTTAGTGAGTATTTCACAATTTTCACTGGGTTTTCGTATTTCTAACCCCCTGGGCAAAGCCAACTCTTCATTATACACATATTTAGCACTCTATATATCTTCTTCATTGTGACAGTATTCATTAAATGATTACTCGTGTATATTTTTCCTCAGTGTCTGTCTCCAGGAGGACAGGGACCTGTCTAACTACTGCAGCATTGTATTTCCAGCTCCTAGTTCAGTGCCTGCCACAGAGGAGGTATTCAGTAATATCTGTTGAAAAAAAAGAAGTTACAGCACTCATATAAATAAAATCATAATAAATAAAATAAAATAAATAAAATCAAAATAAATACATCACTCTCTAATAAAATATTTTTAATTGAGATAACAGGTTTAATTGGGAAATCGCCCTGCCAGCAAAATAAACACGATAACATTTTCCTGAGCCAAAAGTAAATATCTTTTTGAATAATCCAGGTGTAATGCTTCACAGATAATCAGAAGAAAACTACAGACACCCCTAACCCTCATTGCTACTGAATCATCATCGCATTTAAGAAGTCAGCAGAGTATTTTCTTCCCAATTCCATGTCATTCATTTTACTTAAACAGTTGTCGACCTAATGAGTTGTTTCTCCAAATCAGTTCTTCTTGCTATTTTAAAAAGATTGATAAAACATCACCCTCATTCTGATCTTTCTGCTTTTCAAGATTCTCCTCCTAGAAGACACTGACACGATTTAGAGGTTGGCTTATCAAAGTGGCTCAGGACCTAGAATTTATAATACATATTTGAAAAATTTTAGATAATTTTCAGATTTTTTACATTGCTCTTTCCTGATTCTTACCCACAACTTTTTTTTTTTTCTTTAATTTTCTTGTTGGAGACTCTAAAAATAAATAAGTATTCAGGGAGGTGTGACAGAAGCCCTGAAATGTGCTCTATTCCCGGCGTTACCCCAAATTCACTGCAGCTGTGCCTAAGGCTGCCAACACAGTCGGATGACACATCAAACACATTGTCTATGACCTGTCCTGCCAGGCAATGCCAAAAGCTGCTTTGATTAATTTTTATTTTGAAATGCAATTGGCATGTGAGTAAAGTATAGATCCTGCCTTTGTGACCTTTGGGCAGGGCATGTAATCTGTCTCTTTCACCTATTTTTTCACCTGCAAAATTGGTGGACAAAATCGTTCTCTCTAAACTGATATGTAGTAAAAGATAAACTATGCAGGACCACTGGTGAAAAGGTGCCAAGTAAGTGCCTCAAAGTGATCTGTTTTCTGGACTTTCTGCAGCACATCTTGCATCTCTAACACATCTCCCCCAGCCATGTTTTGAGGCCCTGGTCCCAGCATTGAGCAGTTGTACAAACCAGTAATGCTGATTCATCTTAGTGCCAATTAAGTCAAATGAGAACATAACTCTCCTGCTAAAACACACATCATAGCATTCCAGAGAAGAATGCAGATCACTTTTGGATATTCCAAGCCACAGCTCCACAGACAGTAATTAGCCTTTTTTGGGTACTTACTATGTGCCAGGAACTGTTTCCAGGGCTCTACATGCATTAGCTATTCAGTCCTAACAAGTACCCTATGACGTAGGTGCTATTATTAAGCTGTATTTTATATATGAGGAAACTGAGGCACAGAGAGTTAAAAT
>NW_007728956.1:198600-199561 GCF_000696425.1 Galeopterus variegatus
CAAGATAATGACAGCAACCGTTTGTCTGCCAGCCATTGGCCGATGATCTACTTTACATAGACCATCTCATTAAATCCCCATTATGATCATCTTCATCTACAGGTGATAAAACTGAGAATTAATTTGCAAAATATCTCATAGCTAATAAGTGATAGGTTCACAGCCAGGCTGTATGATTATAGAGCCCGAGAACAAAGAAAATAATAAACCATGTTGAGAAAGCCAACGGTGGGCTCTAACTACAGTCTTCCATGCAAGACTCCCTCATCCTTTAGAAGGACATGAAAATGTACTTGCTGGATCTAGTGAGGAGAGAAATTCTCAGGAGTCTCCACTCTAGTAGGTTTGCAGATTGGCCAAGGGGAGAATGAACTGTTAAGTAGGAGCTTGGTGTCTCTGTTGATACATACTATACCACTGGATTTTGAACCGCCAGGAGATTTTGGAGGGCAAGCCCAGGAGTACGCCATGCACAGCACAGGAGGCCTCCTCCCAACCATTTCTGTGGCCCCAGGAGGTCCATCAACCCTGCCCCTACCCACAGAGGCTTGCTGTAGCCGGATCTATTTCTGCTTTGCAGGTTGGTGAGTTAAATTCACACACTCTCAGCCATAACTCTTAGAATGGATTCTTCATTACCCTAACCAGAAAGGCCCCAGAATGTTTGTCTCCTGTGCCTCTAATCCCAGTGATCAGGATCTGCCATCTGCTCAACTTTATCCTTTGCTCTGCCATCACACGAACCTACATGCTCCAATGACTTCTGCCCTTTCATGATCAAATATTGCACCTGGTACAATCAGGGATACAGCAGAATTGTGCAGGACCAAAGGAAATGGGGGCAGGTCTGGGAGAGGGAAGGCAGAAGCAGCAGACTCGAGACTCTCAGGTTTGGTGATTTGGGGTTTGGAGGCTGTGGGAGACAGGGCAAATACTTCAGTGATGAAGCAAAGAAAGAGGA
>NW_007728956.1:199660-221628 GCF_000696425.1 Galeopterus variegatus
TGGGGTTTGGAGGCTGTGGGAGACAGGGCAAATACTTCAGTGATGAAGCAAAGAAAGAGGAGAAAATGGGGGATAGCCTCCTGGGCATCCAGCTCCAGCAGTAAAATGGTCATTAAACAGGGTGAAGTGGGGGGCATCAGAAGACCACATTTCCTGGGCTGGTCTTTCTATGCCCTCCACCTCACCCGGTTTAATGATTGGTTCCTGTCAGCCCCTCCCATTTGGATCAAGCCCATCTATTCTGGCATGATTTAAAAAGTTCACTCAACTCTTCACTGCAGACTTGAAGTTGTCCTCTCTTCCTTGCCCATGGGCTCTGAAGGTGTCTTAACAACCGTGCGTGGAGCAAAAGAGAGACAGCATCACCCCCTAGTGGCTCAAGGCCAATCCTACAGTGTTCTGGAAGCTTTCCTGGACTGCCCAGGCAGGGACACACTGTCAGAGTGTAAATGATTTCCTTAGACCCTCTGGCTGTTAAATGACATGTTTTGTGAGAATGGTGAGGATTCCAAGTGGCATCACCCTGCCCCCTCTTCTCTCCCAGCCAATTTTCCACACAGATAAGTTAGACCTGTCTGCAATATGCTTTGAAGACTGGTTGTCCCTGCAAGAAAACTCATGATTTAGTAAGTCAGCATATCAGGGCTGGAGAGAAAAAGAGAGTTCTGATGCCTTGTTTTCATTTTGGCCCACTTTTCAAGTTGAAGTAGACCGATTTTCATTCATCTTAAATCCAATAAATAAATAAATAAACAGATCTAACCAAACATCATCACATATTCATGTACCCCCAAGGAATAATGAATCACCTTTTCAGGCAAAGGAAAGAAAGCACCAGATAATAGTAGCCAAGCTTAGGGTAGGTGGAGGAGGCAAGGAATGGATTTGGGGCCTTGAGTTCCAAAGCCGAGACAGGAGCATTGAACTTCTGGTGCCCAGGTCAGTGCTGTCTCCACTGAGCTTCGTGGCCTGCCTTCCCTGCAGCCTGGACAGGCAAACAATCATCCTTCCACACAGTGTCTCTGGGACTGTCTGAGGCTTTGCCACCACACCGAGGTCACCCTCCCCTCAGCACCTCCTCTGCCTCTGATAAGAGGAGGTAAAAGGAAGGTGGACACCAAAGAGTGCTCAGGGCACGGCTGAGGCAGCCCCTACGTCAGATTGCCGAGCCTGGATCCAGACCCGTTCTAGCCAACACAGAGGCAGGGAGCAAGAGAGGCAAAGGAAACAGAGAGCCTGTCTGTTTCCATAGATACGGATTTCAGTTGCATTTTATGACAGCCGTGCCAGGCTGCCTGGAGAGGCATTGTTTGGATGCCTGGGGACCTGCTCAGGAGGAAAATGAAGTAAGAAACCATTTTTTTTTTTAAAGATGACCGGTAAGGGGATCTCAACCGTTGGCTTGGTGTTGTCAGCACCACGCTCAGCCAGTGAGCCAACCGGCCATCCCTATATGGGATCCGAACCCATGGCCTTGGTGTTATCAGCACCGCACTCTACCGAATGAGCCACGGGCCGGCCTTATACTCAGAAATTTTATAGACTACTGGGTGATACAGATACATAAATGAACTATTAAAAAGCAACGTAGATAGAGTCAGAGAAGAATTCCTGGAGAAGGTAAAGCCCAAACTGAGCCTCAACAGAGGAATCACAGCTGGGGGAGAGGAGACTGGAAGTAGAGGGGACTGCATCGGCAAAGGCACGGAGGCAAGAAGCGCGATGATGTGTGTAAAGAACTCGGTAGAAGGTAGGTGCTGAGAGTCAAGTGCAAATCTCTGAGTGGCAAGAGATGGGCTGAGGTAATAGGGAGGTGTCAGACAGCAGAGGGCCCTATAAGCCAGGCTAGAGGCCCCAGGCTTCATCCTGCAGTGGCTCTTGAGCCTTGTTGCATGGAGCTCCAGGGCTCCGCTGTGGTGCCTCAGGGTCAGGGCTAGGGGCCTCTCACTGCCGACCTGAGTGACTTATTTTATATATACTTATGCAGGGGATAGCAAGCCACAGAGGGTTTTAAGCATGGGAAGGCCATGGTCAAATTTATGATTCAAAAAAACACTCTGGCTTCCTGGCCCCACTTCCAACCATTCCTCACAGCAGTCTTCTGCCTAAGAAAAGCTCTAACAATAATAAATGACTTAAAGCAAAAATGAAAATTTCTTCAGTACATCTGTTATAAGTGCTACTAAACTTATTTCATCCAGAGAGAAGGAAACGAAACGGGGATCCCCTTTCTCCACTTGAACTTCATTCAGAGCCATTTTAGCCAGCGGGCTGTGTTGATGATGCCATCTAGTGGTAGACGTGCAGCATGACTCCAAAAGGAACCACGCTTGCCTCCGAAGACAAACCTTTGTGTCACATTTATTTCTAAAAATCTATATTATCTTATTTAATCCCCAAAACAACTCAGCAAGGGATGTATCATTATTATACCATGTTACATGTCATGAAACTGAGGGATGGACAGGAAACAATATTTGTTTTGAGTCTCCCGTGGGTTAGGAACCAAGTTAGATGATTTACATGATATTGGCATCATCCCCATTTCAAAGATAAAGAAACTGAAGCCCTTGATAATTGAGAAAACAACTAGATTAAGCCATAGTCACTGAAGCACTGAAGTTTTTCTACTTCCAGATCCATGTTCTCTCGACGAACAACTACTTACTTGAGTCAAAAAGAAACCAAGTGGTAAAAGATTAGGAAAGAGGCAAGCTTTTTTTTGGAATTCAGAGTAACTGGCCAACCACAGCTATTTTCTTTGTCATGAATGGCAACCAAAGCACAATTGTAGATGAGACTTGAGAGTAATTATAGGAAGAATAATCGCAGTCAGAACGTACAAGTTAAGAAATCTGTGAGCCTCAAGACAATCAGATGCCCAACAAGGCACATTTCTAACAGAGTGTCTCTTAGAGTCAGGAAAAAATCTGGGAATTGTGGTTTGAGATTCACGATTTATGCCTCTATAGAGGTCACTCTTGCTGCATGCCAGTCACAAAGTTCCTTGTACATTGTATTAGTTTCCTATTGCTGCTATAACAAATTGCCATAAACTTAATGGCTTAAAACGATACAAACGTATTATCATCTTACAGTTCTGGAGGTTAGAAGTCCAAAATGAGTCTCACTGGGCTAAAATCAAAGCATCAGCAGGGCTTTGTTCCTTTCTGGAGGCTCTACGGGTGTATCCACCTTCTTGCCTTTCCCAGCCTCTAGACGTTGCTCACATTTCTTGGTTTCAGCCCCCTTCCATCTTCAAAGTCAGCAAGTTCTTCTCATGCTTCCATCTCCTGGTTCTCCCCTTTCTGTCTCCGTCTTCCACACTTAAGGACCCTTGTGATTATACTGGGCTTGCCTGCATTGTAAGGATAATCTCTTCATCTCAAGGTCAGCTGATTAGCAACCTTAATTCCTTTTTGCCATGTAATATAGCACATTCACTGGTCCTAAGGATTAAGACTTGGACATCTTTGGGGGCCATTATTCTGCCTTCCACATACATTGAGACAGAAGAGATCAAGTACAAGGGTACTTCCAAAAGTTCATGGAAAGATTTGTATTATCTTTTAATTCTACTCTTCAATGAACTTTCTGAAGTACACTCATACCTATAAGAGGGTTAATCCAGATGGGCTGTGGAAATTATAGTGTCGCTTCTGAGTGAGAAGTTACAGGCCCAAGAGGGAGGAAGTAATGAAAACCTTAGAGATACATAAAAGACACAATCAATTCCAAAAAAATAAAGGGGGAGGGGTGCAGAGGAAATAAATAAATAAATAAATAACCTCCCTCTCCATGAAAGGGTAGAAAATATGCCTGTAAAGAAGAAAACAATAATATTCTTGCTCTCTCTTTCTTATTCACTCACAATATCTGAATATAAGTACAAATCAGGCATTTGGAACCATAAAGGGCCAAAACAAAAACACCTACTAGAAGCAAAAAGACACAGATGACCCCCAGGTTTGGTTTTCTGATTTGCCAATCAGAAGAGCCCTATGAAAAGGGTGAAGATGATCATATCTGTTGCCAAACTCACCAAGATGATGAATAAAATATATATTCCTTTATTATTATGTTTTAAAGGCCAGTAGGAAAAAAAGGACTAAAACCTAGGAGGAGAACAGGCAGTACTCACACTGCTTTGACAATTCAGTTTTTTGGTTTTTTTTTTAAAGATGACCAGTAAGGGGATCTTAACCCTTGACTTGGTGTTGTCAGCACCACGCTCTCAGAACAGGCAGTACTCACACTGCTTTGACAATTCAGTTTTTTGGTTTTTTTTTTAAAGATGACCAGTAAGGGGATCTTAACCCTTGACTTGGTGTTGTCAGCACCACGCTCTCCCAAGTGAGCCATGGGCCGGCCCTGACAATTCAGTTTTTAAGTATCCAGGCTTAAATGCTGAACTGAAACAGAAGCTACTCTAGAAGTTAGAAAGTTTTTTTTTTTCTAACTGGTTTACTGAATTTTAATGAACTGTAGAGGCCTTTCTAAGCCAGGTACAAAGTCAAGAAACCATAAATTTTTAAATGACAGATTTGGTTAGATAAAAATATAAACTCTCTGTACAGCAAAACACACTAAAAGCAAACTCAAAAGACAAGTGATAATTTGAAAAATGTTTTACAACATATGTGACAGGAATAATAGCCATGGTCTATAAAAAGAGCTTATAAATCGACAAGGAAAAGGCAAATAACTCCCCTCCCAAATCAACAAAGGATATGAGAAGGCAATTCAGCAAAAGAAATGCAATTAGCTAGTAAACATATAATGAGTCACTCCATCTCTCTAGTAATCAGAAAAAAATGCAAATTAAAATAACAAGATCCTTTCTGCCCATCCCATTGGAAAAAATGTAAAGATGGACACTAGCTAGTGATGGTAAGACTACATAATGAAGTGCCCTCCTGAAAGCTGTATGAGTGTACTCTGGTACAGTCTGTTTTGAGAGCAATTGGTAGCACCTACCATCTTTTCAATTTTACCTCTTTTGAGCAATCAGTTCTACTTCTAGGAATACATCATATTTCTACATGTGCTCAAAATATATTCATAAGGATGCTATTATTTAAAAATTGTAACAGAAAAGAAAGGAAGCAGTCTAAATGTCCTTCAACACAGAACAGACTGAACAAATTTACAGGATGTCCTTACTATGAAAACTACTGCATAAAGGACGAGGTCGATCTACATGAGCTGCAAAGATCACCAAGATATAGAGTTAGTAAACAAGTCACACGATAATATACAATGCATTGATCTCATTTACATACATATACACATAGAAAAAGGATCTGGAAGGATACACACCAAATTGCTAAGCATGATCATAGTGATGGTGGGATAGGAAGAAGAGAGTAATGAGAGACCTTCAATTTCTACCCTACATTCTCCTATATTGTTTGATTTTTTTTTCAATGTGTAAGTATTCGTGCCACACATTTGTAATGTTTTAAAAAAATGAACATGTACAAAGTGAATTAGTCTGTTTGGAAAATGTTTGCAGCTATGTTGGTTTTTTTCAGAACAAAAGAAATTTTTGAACACTCACGATGGTGGGATAGGAAGAAGAGAGTAATGAGAGACCTTCAATTTCTACCCTACATTCTCCTATATTGTTTGATTTTTTTTTTCAATGTGTAAGTATTCGTGCCACACATTTGTAATGTTTTTAAAAAATGAACATGTACAAAGTGAATTAGTCTATTTGGAAAATGTTTGCAGCTATGTTGGTTTTTTTCAGAACAAAAGAAATTTTTGAACACTCAAATGCTAACTGATTAGCTCAAAGACCGAAGACTCCAGATGTTCTGAAAGGTCAGCACTGTAGACCTGAATCTCATAATTAAAGTCGACAACATGGGCAGCCCAGTGCAAACATGGGCTTTGGAGTCAAGCAGATCTGGTTCTGGCTCTGGCCCTGCTCCTTTCTTTTTGTGACCATGAGCTACTTACTTAACCTTGCTGAGTCTCAGTAAAATGGAGGTGACAGTGCCTATCCCTCAGTCCTGATGTGCACACCAAGTATGTACAGAATTATTCCCCCCTTCTGATTTATATTATATCTGCAGGATGGGCTAATATGGCAACTGGGAACTTACCATATTCTGCAGGGAACTCTTCATAAAAAATAAAATTTTTTTTCTGGGAGGACCAAAGAAATGGTTCGAGAGCCCTATCTTGGTGGCGAGGTGTCAAGAAGCACAGTGGGTTGTGGGGGATGTAATGTAAAAGTTCTGGGCAGTAGAGTCAGGACAAACAACTCCAGTAGCTGAACATACCTACGACTGTGGTTTAAAACTTCAGCATGTATTAGAATCACCTGGAAAGCTTGTTAAACCAGCTTGCTAGTCTCCAGCCCCAGAGTTTCTGATTCAGTAGGTCTGGTGTAGGGATTGGGAGTTTTCATTCCTAAGAAGTTCCCAGGAGATGCTGATGCTGCTGGTCGGGGGGACCACACTCTGAGACCCACTGACCTAGAGCATCAACAACTGCTCCCATCCCAGTAAATTTTAGGCAACAGCAGCCTCTTTCTCTACCCTTTGTCTGGGATGCTTCCTCTGGCATTCTCTCTATACCTCCCTGGGCACCAAGAATGCCGGGACACTCCCTGGTCTGAACCCTGGCCAGTGGCCAGTTTCGGCAGTCTGTGCTAACTCTGTTTAATATGATGGGACAGCTGAGAAAACCCAAGACTTTTAGATGGGGGAGGGGAGGGGTTGAGGGGAATGCTGAGAGCCAGACACAGCCCTGGCCTGGGTCCTGCCTGCTCTGTTTGCTCAGCACAAGGACAGGAAGTGTGTCCCCCTTCTGCCTAAGCAGATTGGAAAAGATAACTTTGTTAGCAGGAGAAGCCTGGGCCCAGGGGTCGTGCTCTATAGAATTGGCACAGTCTGCTCTCATGCATGAGCTGCTCCATTCAATAGAGAGCCCTGCCTTGCCCTGACAACTCGTCTGTGCTCAAAATCCTCTCTCGAGTGAAAGTGCCCCCTCTTCCCCCCTCCAGCCCACCCTCTGCCCCTCAGGGCACGGGAGCCCTTGAACCTCAGCCAAGTGATTGTGATGAAGAAGAATTTCTGGCTTACAACCAACTAGCCAGACAGGAGGAACAGAGAAAGCCACAGCTTACCTCCTGGTCCTCTCCAGGTGGCACAAACAAGAAAGGGTAAGTACCTTATGCTAGTGAAGCAAAGAACCCTGATGTCTGTCTCTCCAGGGGTATCCAAACCTCTTCCTAGTAACGGTAATAGTCATTACTATTTATCAAGAGCTTACTATGCCGAGTATTGAGCTCAGTTTTACACATATCACTTTATTTAATTGCTACAACTCTTTGAGGCAGACACTTACCTAGTTTTCACAAGAGAAAACAGTGGCTGAGAAAAGGAAAGTCTCTTATGCAAGGTCAGGCAGCTGACTAGTGGTGAAGCTGAAATGATCTAACTCCAGAGCCTGGCATTAACCACTTCACTGGCCAGTTCCCTACAAGATGGAGGCTTCCAGCCCCAAGGCCAGATCCAGGATTCAGCATGATGGGGTGGGCCAGATTCTCCACTGTCTCACCCACCCACCCTCTTTGAGCAGAGGTACATGAGGCCTCTCTGCACACTCCATGTTCTAGGCATCACATCAGGGACCACATCTTTTCTACCTTTGTGTTTCCACAGTGCCAGGCACACAGTGGCTGCTTAACAAAAGTCCATTGTAGAAAGGAAGGGCAAAGTTGTGCATTGGATGCTGGGTAGTATCTTGTTTATTGGTGGTGTTGGGGTTTTGAAAACATGTGGATGAGCGAACATGGATAAACAGTCAAGAGACAAAAATTACATTTCCCAACACTTTTTTGTCCTCGCCACTCTGTTTCAGCCCCTCTGACCTCCTCGCTGCTTAGGGCCTTCCCCCCGGAGTGTTTCTCCCATGCCCTCTCCCTCTCTCACCTCTTTTAAGTCTGTTCAAATCTCACCTTCTTAGTGAGGTCTCTCTGAGCACCTCCCTGCCTCCCCTTGCAGTCCCTTCACCCTGCCATACTCTTTCATTTTTGGTAGCACTCAGCAGCTCTAACATACTGATACAGGTTGAATGTTTGTCCCCTCCAAATCTCATGCGGAAGATTGATTCCCAATGTGGCAGCGTTGCAAGGTGGGGCCTTTAGGAGGTGATTGGATCGTGAGGGCCCTGCCCACATGAATGAATGAATCCACTGATGGGTTAATGAATTAATGGGTTATCATGGGTGTGGACTGGTGGCTTTATAAGGAGAGCAAGTGAGCACATTAACAAGCTCTCTTGCCATTCTCACCATGTGATTTCCTGTTTCACCACCTGACCCTGCAGAGAGTTCCCACCCTAAAGAAGGCCCTCACCAGATGTATCCCCTGGATTGTAGACTTCCCAGCCTCCAAAACTGAAAGAAATAAATTTTGTTTCTTTATAAATTTCCCAGTTTCAGGTATTCCGTTACAACCAACAGAAAATGGGCTAGTATGCATACTATATAACTCACTCATTTATTGTTTAATGCACATTGTTTGCCTCCCCACTAGAATATACTCTGCTATGGCAGGGATCCCATTTTATTCACTGATGTGTCCCAAACACCTCACAAAGAGTGGGAGCTCAACAAGTACTTGTTGAATGATTCTCCAAACACTGCCCACTGAGTCAGAGCTGGGCCTGGAATACTTAGCAAAGTCACCTGATTCACCTACAGCTCCCTGTTCTGTGTGTCCCAGAGACTCATTCTCCCTTGTACACCCCAATAGCTGGAAGAGAGAGATTCTGCATCTCCCAATTCCAGTCACCACAGGGATTGGCTGAGGATGGTCCCCTCAGACCCCATAAAACTTTCTGCTCTTCTACTCATGCCAGGGCTCACCTGGTTTTCCCTAAAAAGCCTTGCTGCCTCAATGAGTCTATACCGCACACATGGAGAAACCTGGAGCCACGGCAAACACGTGGGCCTCAGAGCTGTGTCATAGCATCAGGGGGTCATTTCCACTCTGAGCCTTTGTTTCCTCATCTATAAAATGATGGAGTTGAGGCCAGTGATCTCTTCTGGTCTTTCCCTGTTCTGATATTTTCCCGTGGAAAGGTGGGGAGTGTGTGACCTTGGTCAAGACATACCTAGAAACAACCAAACCATGACCCAGGGGCACAGGACACAGTCATACTCAGAGAGGGAGAGGATCATAGAGAATCTAACCAACAAGTAAACAACGATTCACAGCATCACATTGGTTAGATCAGTAGCCACAAAACAGGAAAGGCAGTTATTATTATCTCTACCTCACAGATGAGAAAACTGAGGCTCCAAGAGGCTGAACAAGTTGCCCATAAATAGGAAGCAGAAGAGCCACACCCAGAGCCAGGTCTTCCAACTGCAAATTCCATAATCTTTTTTTTTTTTTTTTTTTTTTTTAAAAAACGACCGGTAAGGGGATCTCAACCCTTGGCTTGGTGTTGTCAGCACCACGCTCAGCCAGTGAGGCAACCGGCCATCCCTATATGGGATCCGACCCCGTGGCCTTGGTGTTATCAGCACCGCACTCTACCGAGTGAGCCACGGGCCGGCCTAAATTCCATAATCTTTTTTTTTGTTTTTTTTTTTTTTTAAAAAACGACCGGTAAGGGGATCTCAACCCTTGGCTTGGTGTTGTCAGCACCACGCTCAGCCAGTGAGGCAACCGGCCATCCCTATATGGGATCCGACCCCGTGGCCTTGGTGTTATCAGCACCGCACTCTACCGAGTGAGCCACGGGCCGGCCTAAATTCCATAATCTTTTTTTTTGTTTTTTTTTTTTTTTAAAAAACGACCGGTAAGGGGATCTCAACCCTTGGCTTGGTGTTGTCAGCACCACGCTCAGCCAGTGAGGCAACCGGCCATCCCTATATGGGATCCGACCCCGTGGCCTTGGTGTTATCAGCACCGCACTCTACCGAGTGAGCCACGGGCCGGCCTAAATTCCATAATCTTTCCACACATAACTGCCTCATTGTTTCCAAAATGCACTCTGGTGGAAGAATGCCACCATTAGATTATCCAAAATGTCAATAATCTAATAATCTATTCTATATGATTATAGAACATAAAATTGAAATTCACATTTGAATGTGATTATGTCTCATGTTCTAGAGATTCGTTTTTATACATCAAATAATGCAACACAGGCACCATGAGAAGCTATTCCTCTGAAAGACCTAGAAACTGACTCTGATTCCTGGTAGGAATAGACAACTCATCTCTCAGTGACAGCTAAGATGAGCCTCTCTCCCCATCTCTGTCAAAACTTTCCCCAAGAAGTAGGTGATTGTTTATATTTTCAAGGACTTTCCAGATGCAAACACAAGAACCAACAACAAAAATCATTCAATCAATTAGACTCTATTAGGGGAGTGTCTCCTATGTTAACAGAGTAAATAAGCAAAGACAGTGCTAAATTGGAAAGTTAGATTTGTCCAACCCTGAGAGACTACAATTGGTTCAGAGCTGTGTTCACATTCTCTGTTTTCACAGATTTAAACACATCCTCTACTATTATCTCTCACAAAATGATGATGAGAGATGATGCCACCCACCACATTAGCCAAGTTGGGCTGGAAAGCCCTGGATGGGGAGAAGTTTGTTTTGAAGAGAAGTTTTGTAGGTTCTGGAATATCTCAGAGAAAGCACAAACTTCAGGAATCGACACATACTGAATGCTCTCGAAAGAAAGAATGATCAGGTTTCTTTCCCTCTCTCCTCTGACTACTTCTCATTGATACTGGCAAACAGTCTTGACCATCCATTTTTTTTTTTTTTTTTTAAAGATGACCGGTAAGGGGATCTTAACCCTTGACTTGGTGTTGTCAGCACCTCGCTCAGCCAGTGAGTGAACCGGCCATCCCCATATGGGATCCGAACCCATGGCCTTGGTGCTATCAGCACCGCACTCTCCCGAGTGAGCCACAGGCCGGCCCTTGACCATCCATTTTTAACTGAAGGATTTCCTAGAGGGCATTGTCCCAACCAGTGTGGGCCCTCAAACTTGGGAGTTCAAAAAAAATCAGAAGTCTAAAGTGAATAAGGTTGTGGGCTAGTGAACATTTTAATGAAATCTGAGACTTACACAACACTAGTACCACCCTCCTTCAAATTGCCACCAGAAGGGACAGGGAACAGGGGTGGGGGGAGCAAAGCAAGTGCTTAAAGTTTTTTGGGGTTTACCCTTAAAATTCTCTTCAACTTAGTAATTATACATTGCAGATTTCCTAAAATAAACCAAGTTTCAATTATTTTGTGCTCCATTGTTTCCATAAGTAAACTTGTAGGATAAAGTATGCCAATTTTTGGAGTGGAGAATGTGGTGAAAACAGCCATGTTTTATACCAGGGCAATAGTCAGTCCAAGGCAATGGGAAGGGAGTAGGCCTCAGAGAGCATGTGTTAACGCCCTCCCAGCTGGCTTCCCAAGCGTCATTAAGCCACACTGGCATTTCATCTGACAGCCTCTTGGTGAGTAAAAACATCATACCCCCATCTTACAGATGGAGGCACTGAAGTCTAAAAATGCTAGCAGACATTGCATAATCCTCTTGATTAACTGCAGCTTCTCGAAAGTATTTGCAATTATGAGCAAATCATGGTGGGAAATGTTATTACTTTAATAAATGGCACTAGAATTCTTTGGAGTAATAAGGCTCCTTTTCAAAGAGGGAGACTACCCTGCTGAAGGTTTTGAGACACAAGAACAAACCACCAATGGTAAATGAAATGTCGTCCTCTGAAAAGGACCAACCACTCTCTTCCAGTCTGACACGCAGCAGACGGATGCACATGTGTGACTTTTTACCATCCCTACATCACTAAGATTCTCTAAGCTGATGATAAGGCCTTTGGAGAATACCTCTGGGCTCATGCCCTCTGGAGAGAAGCCAAAAGTTTCCAGTTGTAGAGGGCCAGTCTGCTGCTAAAAGAAACTTTTGGAGGCCACTGAAGCCCCATCTGAGCTTTCACAGTTCAGCTTTCCCCCATCCTCCTCCCCTCTGTGCCCAACACAGCTCTCCCATTCTCTCACTCCTATTGTTTTCCAAACATCCCTCCCTTCATAAAAGCTGTCTGGCTGGGAGCTTAAAATATTGCTGGACAGTAAAACCTACCCATCAGGGCCAATCCAGTCATATCTGCTCAGTCGTGCAGCACAGTAGGGGCGGGGTAGAGAAGTAGGAGGTGGGCTTTTAGGTGGCAAAGGAAAGAGGCCAAAGTTGCCATTTTGCTACTGAGCGCCAAGAGAGAAAGACAACGCATATTTCTCCGTGGGACCCTACTCATATTGGCAAGTTTTCCTTGGGTGATATTAGTTTGTAGCCTTCCCCTCCCCCATCACTCCTTCTTTCCCAGCCTAATCTAAGGGCCATATACAGGCTTCTCACCAGGAAAAAGGTTGCCACTAAGGTTCAGTCTTGGGTTTGGATGACTGGAATTAGAGTCTAATTCTGAAAACCCTCTTGGAGTTGACCTAAAATTTGGTAGAGTTTGGAAGGAAGAGGAATGTTGGAATATTGGGGGGATGGGGAAACAGAGATGTTCAAACTCTAACTACAACTTGACTTCTTAAGGTCTTTTCATTTTTTAGAATGGATTAACATGGTTCCAGGAATCCAGAGAGACCTAAACCAAGTATTCAATGTTTATGAAAGAGTTTTGCACTTTTTTTACTCAAACGCTCCAGTAGGAATAATCATCATAATTATTTAGTGCTGTAGGTATAGGAGAGGCTTCCTGCTCTGCATTTCGATGTCGGGGCATTTAATGGAGCACAGGAATGAAGATAGCTAAGAACCATAAAACTCTTCCTGGGAGGAGGTTCCGTTGTCTGTTTACGAGAGCTGCTGGTTAGTGGCTGCTCTAGAAACTAGAATGGAGGCACATGTACCCTCCATTACCAACCGGAGTGGTGGGTGGCCATCTAATGCTTTAAGGAACTTGTTAACGTGGATGTATAGGTGTCATTCTGCTTCTTCAAAGCCAGGAGAAGGCTATGCTATACTGGAGATCCCCCCAGGATTGGAACTGGAAGACCAGGACTCTGTCCTCATAACATCCTGGCTCTGTCCTCATAAGCTGAGCCACCATGGGAGACTCATTTAACCTCCCAGTCTGTTTCCCTATCTGGTTGATAATGCCTAGTTCACTGGTTTTCAAACATCCCTCTGTGGACCTGTCTGTTCTACCCCAAGATAAAGTTTTCAGCAGCTGGTGACAAAAAATGTGACAATGATGAAGGAAACAATGTAGTAAATTTTTCACCAAGTTAAATGTGTTCAATTTAAAGGCCTGTCTTTAATTCTAAAATTATGTCCTTTCTAGTTTTATGGTATTAAAATCTCCTTTTACCGAATGATGGTAAAAACAGACTGTAGTCATAGTCATATAATAAGTTTCTTATTTTTATATCTGTGTTTGGCAAAATAAGGAGCTGGCAGCCTTATATCAGTCACCTTATTTTGTTGTTGTTATCAGACTACAACAAGTGAAATCCAAGTCTGAGAACCTCCAGCCTAGTTCACAGCTTGTTATGAGAACTGAAATGAGATATTTAAAAGTGTATCCCTTGTAAATAGATAAGAGATGCCCCAAAATAAGGTGTTATTTTAATCATTACCTCTAGCCATAATTCTCTGGTGGGATGTTCCCGGGAATATATGAATGTCTGGGGGTTGGAGACTTGAACTCCATCAGTTTATTTTCCATTTGTAATAGATCTATTCACTAAATTTTCACAAGCAAAATAAAACAGAGAATTATATCTTTGAAGAAGAGAAGAGAAATATTCTTCCTTTGGTTTAGATTTCTCCCTGCTCCAGTGGCCTTTTAACAGCAAGGTCAAGGGTTCAGATCCCCATACAGGCTAGCTGCCAGCCCCCACCCCCCCAAAAAAAAGAACACCTTGCTACTCTCATCTGACTACCTTTAAATTTTCATTGTTTGAAGTCAGGAACCCAAGGCACTTTCCCTTAGCACCTCTAAGGCTTCTCTCCTCAACAGCATAGTTGGCCTGTTTCAATACCATTGGATTGGAAATATTTTGTCCTAAATTAGCTTCTCTCCAATTATCACAAAAAGCTTTGCAACTAGACATAAAAAAGAAAAACACTCAAAAAGTCCTAGCACGGTAGGATGGGGTGTAGAAGGACACAGCCTTGTTTGGCTTTAGTTTGGAAATTACATTGGGTGGTCAGGAGGGTCTTCTTAATTTCATGAATGTATATCATCACACCAGCATGTCAAGAATTGGCCTTCCAGTTTATTTCTTTGATCTTATACAAAATAACAAGTTTTGTGTCTCAAAACAGCTGGTTGTGGATCAATTTACTGTCCTTTTTGGTACTTACCATTTCCTTGCAAGTTCTTAACCTCCCCACTGCTAGCTGCGGCAAGAGGACTGGAGTTCCCTGGACTCTTAAGTAATACTAGTATTACATGCACTCAAGGAATGAGAATTTCAGATTTCAAAATTACTATCAATCCCATCCACTGTTGTCCATGGAGCTCCCACTCTCTGAAAGGCTTTGTTCTAAAGGGGGGAAACAAGACTGGTTCACAGATAGTTCTGAGAGCATGTGCTCACCACACACATCCATGTGGGTGCATGAGTGAAATACATGCAGAAACTCAAAAGGACTAATGGGATAAAATATGAGGAGTCTTTGAAAAGTTGAGAGAAAGATTTGTGGGGTTTTTTTGGGTTTTTTTTTTTGTTTTTTTTGTTTTTTTTTTTTGCAGCTGGCCAGTACAGGGATCAAACCTTGAACCTTGGTGTTATTGGCACCACATTTTAACCAACTGAGCCAACCGGCCAGCTGTATTATCTTTTAATTCTATTTTTCCACAATTTTTAAAGTACCCTTGTACCAAAAAGCCTGTCAAAACTGAATTAATATATCAGTGGGGTAAGATATTAGCAAGATAGAAAGATTAAGTAAGATATTATTAGTAAGATAAGAAAGATTAGATTCAGAGTACATTAAAGCCAGATATGATGTTACATGAGTAAACTACACAAATTGTTGTTTTAACATAAATTTTAGAACTGTTTGATGAGAAATGGACTTTTTCCTGGCTCCGCCACCAGTGGGTTTTATGCTTGGGCTGCTGACCTGATTGGGATGTTTTCCATCTATTTGCCGAAAGGTGATGGAAATGGCTGCCACTCTTTACAGGGCAAGCACTGGGTTTAACTGTATTTTGAGGAGTATTTAAAGCAGATATATGTGGCTGGGATTCTAAGCTGCTGGTTCTGAGTGGAGGATTCCTTCTCTCTCTGAACTCCCCATTCCTACAAGGAATTTTTCCCAATGCCAGACTCATGACTGGGGATGCCACAGTTGCTCTCACCTTCCCAGTAGGAGAGAAGCCGCTGCAGGAAACTCCCTACCTAATTGGGAATTTCTGCGGTTGCAAAAGGAGAAACAGCCTCTGCTCTCCAACAAGAAGCAGAAAGCTGTTGCGCATACCCTGAGAGCACAGGTGGGGCATTGCTCATAGCTGCAATTAGTATCCTGCCATTAGGTACTGTCAGGCTCCAAATCACAGGTTGGAAGGTTTTTATTTATTTATTTTTTTTATATATATATTTTTTTTAAAAGATGACCGGTAAGGGGATCTTAACCCTTGACTTGGTGTTGTCAGCACCACGCTCAGCCAGTGAGCTAACCGGCCATCCCTATATGGGATCCGAACCTGGGGCCTTGGTGTTATCAGCACCGCACTCTCCCGAGTGAGCCACGGGCCAGCCCAGGTTGGAAGGTTTTTAAGTGCCATTTTGTTTATCCTCCCCTAAAGATGAAAATCACTTCTCATTTAAGATACTGCTTTTCATCACTCTTTCAGGTGCTTAACAAATATCACTGTCATTAAAAGCACTGGGCATATCTCTTTGGCCCCATGGGCTCCTGATCCTGTAGGGTGGGGCATGGCTGTCAGAAACCCAGAGCAGGATCCTCTAACATGGGCTCTTGCCCTGGTCTAAGGGAAGTGATGAGTAAACTCCACAACTCTAGAGATGTTCAAACTGAAGGAACAACTGTCCTAGATTAAGGTGAAACTTTTGATCATAGTCCTTCATAGGTTACAGGTTTGCACTGGATGAATGACCCAGTTTGCACACATCTCTCCCACCCCCATCCCCTGTCAGTTCAATCCCATTTCCATTAGCCATTGCTGTGCTAGGGGTATTACAGTTGGTCCTCCATATCTGCAAGTTCCACATTAGTGGATCGAAAATGTTTTTTAAAAAATACAACAATAAAAAATGATACAAATGATATATTAAAAACAGTATAGGGGCCGGCCCGTGGCTCACTCAGGAGAGTGTGGTGCTGATAACACCAAGGCCACAGGTTCAGATCCCTATGTAGGGATTGGGCCAGTTAGCTCACTTGGGAGAGCGACAACACCAAGCCAACGGTTAAGGTCCCCTTACTGGTCATCTTTTAAAAAAAACCTTAATTGGGCCGGCCCGTGGCTCACTCAGGAGAGTGTGGTGCTGATAACACCAAGGCCACAGGTTTGGATCCCATATAGGGATGGCCGGTTCGCTCACTGGGTGAGCGTGGTGCTGACAACACCAAGTCAAGGGTTAAGATCCCCTTACCGGTCATCTTTAAAAAAAAAAAATACAGTATAATAACTATTTACATAGCATACATATTGTATTAGTTGTTATAAGTAATCTAGAGATTATTGAAAGTATGCAAGAGGATGTGCATAGGTTATATGCAAATATTATGCCTTTTTATATAAAGGACTTTTTATATAAAGGAGCATATGTGGATTGGTCCTGGAACCAATCCCCTGCAGAAACCAAGGGACAACGTATTACTATCATGTTTAATGGTATTTTTTTTCCTAAAGGCCAAACTTTTAGCTGTATTAAAACAGCTACACGTTACAGACCCTAATAGCTTCTCATTCTGTAGAGCACTGAAAGTGTCCTAGTGGACCTCGTTCATCCTGTAACATTATTCCTTCCCAAAGCACTCTCTTCATTCTTTGGATTTAAAAGAGTAATAATAAAAATATACTGCCCTCAATTTGTAAAGCTATTAAGAAGAGTTTCCAGATTTCAACCTAGAGAAGAGAAAACATAAATTACGAGTACAGAAGTCAGAGAATTGTGTGGCTCCGATTGCAGGCAGTGTATCTCAATAGTATAGTGGATCAGGCAGACAGAACTGCTGCTATTTAGCTGTTTGATCTTAGACCATCTATTTAGCCTCTCTGAGCCTCAGTTTTCCCATGTGTTAGAATCAAGTTAGTTAACAAACACTTATGAAGTTGTCATAATGTGCTGGGCTGTGTGTCAGGCATTGAGTATACAGCAGTAAATAACACAGCCGTGATCCCTACCATCACTACAGTCTAGCAGGATCAAGTTAAGTGAAATAATATCAACGTTCTGTCCCTAAGTGGGTATTCAATAAATGTTAGTTCCTTTCCTCTTCCCTTCAAACATATGATCATTATACATTCCAACACAGTAAGACGGCTACAGACAATTTCATACATACAAAAATTTTGTTGGGAGCCCAGACCCCACAGCATAGGGTATTTTTCGCCATTATGTCTTGTGAAACTTCATTGAGCTTGTGCCTTGATTTAAGTCCATGTAACCATGGGTTTCTAATTATAGTCCACAGCGAATCCTTATTTTTGGTTGAGTTCAAGGATTTATAAAGATACTTCCTCATTGATCCTTTCAGACCACTTGTGAAATGAATGACAACGGGTATTACAATTAAGCCCATTTTACAGATGAGGAAACTAACGGAAGCAGATTCTTTCGTGACTCTTTTGTCTCCTAGTCCTAGTCTGCACAGGGGCAGCACTCAATAGAGGCTTTTTATACATGGATCGCTCCAGCAACTCAGAAAGGAGATGGATCCCAAGAGTTAGCAAAAAGGGATTGACTCAGGATGGCATTGAGGCCGCTGAGCTTTTGCCTTCTCCCTCCTCTAGGTGGGTGAGAAATGGGTGACTGGAGTTTCCTGGGGAACATTTTGGAGGAGGTGAACGAGCACTCCACGGTCATCGGCAGAGTCTGGCTCACCGTGCTTTTCATCTTCCGCATCCTCATCCTTGGCACCGCCGCAGAGTTCGTCTGGGGGGATGAGCAGTCGGACTTCGTGTGCAACACGCAGCAGCCCGGCTGCGAGAACGTCTGCTACGACGAGGCCTTCCCCATCTCGCACATCCGCCTCTGGGTCCTGCAGATCATCTTCGTGTCCACGCCGTCCCTGATGTACGTGGGGTATGCGGTGCACCACGTGCGCATGGAGGAGAAGCGCAAGGACCGCGAGGCCGAGGAGCTGTGCCAGCAGTCGGGGGGCAACGGCGGCGACAGGGTGAATCCGGACCAGGGCAGCATCAAGAAGAGCAGCAGCAGCAGCAAAGGCACCAAGAAGTTCCGGCTGGAGGGGACCCTGCTGAGGACCTACATCTGCCACATCATCTTCAAGACCCTCTTTGAAGTGGGCTTCGTAGTGGGCCACTATTTCCTCTACGGCTTCCGGATCCTGCCCCTCTACCGCTGCAGCCGGTGGCCCTGCCCCAACGTGGTGGACTGCTTCGTGTCCCGGCCCACTGAGAAAACCATCTTCATCCTGTTCATGTTGTCTGTGGCCTCTGTGTCCCTGTTCCTCAATATTATGGAGGTGAGCCACCTGGGCCTGAAGGGCATCCGGTCTGCCTTCAAGAGGCCTGTAGAGCAGCCGCTGGGAGAGGTCCCCGAGAAATCCCTCCATTCCATTGCTGTTTCCTCCATTCAGAAAGCCAAGGGCTACCAGCTCCTAGAAGAGGAGAAAATCGTGTCCCACTATTTCCCCCTGGGTGACGTTGGGATGGTGGAGACCAGCCCACTTTCTGCCAAGCCTTTCAGTCAGTTCGAGGAGAAGATCAGCACAGGACCCCTAGGGGACTTGTCCCGTGGCTACCAAGAGACACTGCCTTCCTACGCTCAGGTGGGGACACAGGAAGTGGAGGGAGAGGGACAGCCTGTGGAGGAGGGAGCAGAAGCAGAGGTGGCAGAGAAGGAGCAGGAAGCAGAGAGGGTGACCACAGAAGGGCAGGAGACGGTGGCAGTGCCGGAAGGGGAGAAAGTAGAGACCCCCGGAGTGGGGAAAGAGGGTGAAAAAGAAGAGCTGCTGGCCGAGAAGGTATCAAAGCAAGGGCTGCCGGCAGAGAAGGCACCTTCGCTTTGTCCAGAGCTCACGGTAGATGACAGCAGACCTCTGAGCAGGCTGAGCAAAGCCAGCAGCCGGGCCAGGTCAGACGATCTAACCATATGAAGTGCCAAAGAAAGAAAACACCTAGTTAATGTAGGGCAAAATGAAAGGAAAAGGTGCCAACATGATTTCAATCTTATGTCCCTTCCCCTCACCCCACCGCTGGTTGGACAGGCGCTGCAGTGGAACAGTGCATGCTCTACAACTAGGAAGCTGCCTTTCCCATATATAAAGGCTACCGAGATAAACCCATTTTCACGTTAAAGTTACCAGTCTCATATGATTGCCTATTGTGCTACCCCAACAGCCATGGAGCACTCTGCTTTTGTCTCCATTTCTCGATAGAAACCCTTCTGATCAGAATTATGATTGCCTCATAGCCTTTTACCAGACTTTCAAGCTCACTACTCAGCCAGACTCTATTACCCCAGCACTTCCAAACAGATACCATGTGGCCATATATCAGGAATCCCAAACTCAAATGCCTACAGGAGATCTAGGCAGGTGACTTAAATTGGTGAAGTAGGCCTGTTCTAATGCAATGGACAGAGGTAGGGCTGTGAAAGTTGGAGAGCAGGGGCAGCTGCTGTTCAGTTACACACAATGATTATTACCATGCAGTGTTACCTGGCCAAATGATTTTTCAAGAGAAACCAGAAATCCAAACTTCCAAAAATGTTAATGCTGGGAACTAAATTTTAAATACAACATGTGGGCCAAATGAAATTTGTACAAGCCAAATTTAACCTGTGGGGAACAAATTTGCAATGTCAGCTTACACTAATGAGCCCAGCTTTCCTATGGAATTGGTCTTATCATGTATGGTCTCAACTTGTTTCTGTGGCTTCCGAACCTCATTTCTCCACTTTGGAGTGTTTGATTTAAATCATTAGTCCAGGAGATACCCAGAGTTCTCCCTGACCATTATCTTTGGGTCACTGTAGCACCTGGGTTCTGAAGCAGTGTTATCTTTTGTATTGGTGGGAATTCTGCCCTGGGCCCATCAGAGAAAGAGAGCAAAACACCAAAACCTCTCCCTTTGAAATGAAAAGATTTTGAGGCCTGGAAGCCTGGTTGTAGTTTTCTTCCTTGAAACAAAGAGGATTATTTTCTTTACTTTCCTCTTTCAACATCAGTGCTCAGCCAAAAATCTACACCTCCTTTCTTCAGGGCCTGGGAGCAAGTCCAGTTCCGAGGTGGAGGACACTTGCTCACAGTCCTGTCCTGAGGAGAGTCAGCTCTCCAGTCTTGTTCAGGATCAAGACACGTACTAAAAGGGTCATCAGAGTGGCACTAGGGGGAGCCTCTTACAAAGCGGGTACTCAAACAGCCAAGGTCCCAAAGTCTAGTCCCAGGCCAAGCTTCATGCCTTCATAGAGTACTAAAAGGGTCATCAGAGTGGCACTAGGGGGAGCCTCTTACAAAGTGGGTACTCAAACAGCCAAGGTCCCAAAGTCTAGTCCCAGGCCAAGCTTCATGCCTTCATAGAAATGAAAGGAAACAAGAGGAATCTCGAAGGTCTCTTGTCCTTGTATCCCCAAACCAACCCACCTTAAACATAGAGTAGAGTCACAGGAAATCCTCAAGTACCTCTTTCACACCAGGAGCAATTTTACCCAGAGCCACTCAATTTCCAGAGCAGAAAGAGAAAGTGATAACTAAGATGGTTCATCTCTACTAGAGCTATACTTCATGGGCTGCAGTGCCAAGGATAGCGTAGGAGGTGTGAAAACCAAGCTGACGTGGCAGGGACCTGGCGTGAAGACCACCAGGGGATCCAAAAGAGGTACCCCAAAATCTGCCTTCATTCTGTCCTTCCCCCAACCTGCACCATCCCGAAGTATGCAGGTCCCTTTTGCTCCCCTCTGGCTGCCATCTTCCTTTGAAAATAGTCATTCTAGATACCCGTTTCCAAATCAAGCCTTCTCCAAACTATTCCTCCCCCATGACAATATTCCCATTCCTTGCTGCCCCATTCTAAAGCAAAGTGGTCTAAAAATTAAATTCATTCTAAGGTTTGATTGTTTGATAATTACTCCTGAGAAAATCTGCATTTAAAAGAGAAAGCCTAAAATATATTTACTTAAGTAACCAGAAGTGACGAACCTTCAATAAAGGAATGCATCAGGCAATGGACTGTTGAATAGAAGAGTATATTCATCTTGTAGATAATGTGATTTTCTGGCTACAGCTTGAATCTTACCCCTTGCAGGCAACATTGTTCCACACAGACCTTCTCCTGTATGGTGAGAGAAGTAACAAAATCCCAGGCCAGAGAACCAGAGAGCACATCCTTGACCCCAATGGGTGCACTATTGCTCCTATAGTTTTGCTCTTAAAGACCCATTATAGGAAGAGCCTTAAGAATAGCTTGATATTAAACAGAATAAAGGGTCGATCTCAACTAAGACCTAATACAAAAAAGAAGAGAAAAAGAAAAACTATATCCTATTCTAAGTGAGATTGCTGGTGCTATCTGGAACCAGTGGTAGAGCTGTAGGTGAGGGCTGCTGGTCTTCTTGTCTCAGCAGGAACATTAGTGTGTGAGTGTCCTTCCTCAGATGAAGCAGCATCCTACTTTAATGCCCATACCTGCTCTGCTGCACATAAGTTGCCATTTTCCCTCTTAGTCTTCCTCAAAAAGAGGAAGCCTATTTTAGAAGAAATAGACACAGGCATCAAGGGACCAGGATTTTCTA
>NW_007728956.1:221712-242042 GCF_000696425.1 Galeopterus variegatus
GTCTGGAACCAGTGGTAGAGCTGTAGGTGAGGGCTGCTGGTCTTCTTGTCTCAGCAGGAACATTAGTGTGTGAGTGTCCTTCCTCAAATGAAGCAGCATCCTACTTTAATGCCCATACCTGCTCTGCTGCACATAAGTTGCCATTTTCCCTCTTAGTCTTCCCCAAAAAGAGGAAGCCTATTTTAGAAGAAATAGACACAGGCATCAAGGGACCAGGATTTTCTATTTCTGCCATTTAAGAGCTATGTTATTATTATCTCTTAACCTCTCTGTACCTCAGTTTTCTATCTACAAACAAGAGATGGCATTTACCACCTACCTACCTACCTCCAGGGGTATCATAAGGATTAATGAGTTGGCTACCATGCCTGAAGCCTGCCTGGTGGTGCCAATCCTTGAGAGCTTCCTCCAACAGCAGTAAGACTGGGAAGAAGGACATCTGTCCCTCCCAACCTGCCTTGCAGTTACCTAGTGAGAGTTTTACAATGTGGAATAGACACTCTGGAGATCAGTTTTCTCAGAGAGACTCAAAACAGAATCTAGACTCCATATGTTAAGTAAGAACCTGAAGTTCTCGGACCTTAGGAAATGACTGGGGACAGATTGGCAATTACTTGCATCTTCTGGAATAAGCTGCCACACAATTGCTGCCAGATTCCTTTCAGAGGCAGCTGTGTATCTGTGGTAGCCCTTACTCTCTGCAGCTGATTCCCTCAGCATCTGTTTTGAGATGAATAATTATGACTGACTCAGGATTATAACCCCCTGCCCCCCCCGGGCTCTGTTAGATCCAGCTTTAGTTCCTACTCCTAGTCAGTCCCTTGTTTGATAACCCCCTACAGCACATGGACTTACAACTAAAAAGTCAAGGGTTCAGATTCCTGTACCAGCCATCCACCAAAAAAAAAAAAAGACACATTGGACAGCAGGACATCTGAAGTGCAGCTCCTTCAGGAGGAAAGGGCTAGCCACTTGATACAGTAATTCCACCTCCATTGGGGAAGATCTGTGACCAGCAAGGACAGAGTCATTCAGAGTTCAGTTAGAAAGTTTCAAGCCTAGCTATGTAAGCCCTGGTCTAGCATTTTGGGCATTATAAAAAGGCCTATTTACTTTTCAACATGACTTTGTCCCTTGCCACACAAGGTGAAGCATCCAACACAGCATTGGACAAATATTCCTGAAAGTCAGTGTGACCTGAGGACCCACAAGGAACACTGGCATTCAAGTCAGGAGTGTTGGCTGCCCCTTATTGACTCTGGGATGCCAAAATGCCACTTACCTGTTCTATATGACAATTTTCTCTAGGTTAATTGGGGGTGATAAGTTCTGCCCCTCCTTCACAAGATTATATATGTCTTTTAAAAAACTAACTACTTTGGAAATAAAAGGAAAGGAAAGAAGGCATTATCCAAATTTTTAAGTCCATATTGTAAAATGTATACTGAAGTGATGATGGTCATCACTTTCAAACACTGCATAGATTGTTAACTAAGACACTGATTAAAAAAAAAATGAGCCAATGAGTAAGTAAAAGAAATAAACTGGGGGTGGGGGAGAAGTCCCGAATTTCTAAGAATTATACTACCAGAAAAAGAATAGTCATGTAAGAATCAGACGCTAAAAGTGGTGTGAAAGGTTCTCAGCTTCCTAGAGCTTGCGTATAGAGATGCACCAGCCCCAAGACAGTCTCTGACCCATTGTGGAAGGGAGTCCATGGATACTGAAAGAGCTGCATGTAGGGACTCTTCAGTCCAAGCCACGTGGAAGACCTAGGGCAAGACTAGTGCACCTGGCTGCCCCTCCCCAGTTTCTGAAGAAGGTCACTGGGCATGCTCAGGGTAAGAATGAGCACACCACCTAACATCTCCCATCCCACTCCTCCAAATTGCCCTTCTATGAATATTGTGTGCAAATGATTGCACAACCCAAGTTAGCAAAGTTTAGATGAAAAGGTTTGCCTGGTTGGATGGAAAACTCCTCTGAGTGTAAATATAATCTGTAAAACTTAGTCAGTGTGTGCCTAGAAGTACTAGTGAAATAGGTAGGGAGAGTTTCCCTTCTTGCAATTATTGTATTATAACTAAATATGTACTTAGGGAAGGGAGGAGAAAAATGAACAAAATTCTAGGCTCAGCAATTAGGTAAGAGGAAACAACAAAAACAAAAAAAAAACCTTTGTAAAAGACAATTCACTCTCCACCTGCCTACACATTGCAACTCCCAAAGCCAGGGAGAGGGTAATATTCAGCTCTGGCAGTAGCCACCAAGTAGCATTGGGACATACTGTAGTCTCCAGCCCCACTGCTTTCTGGAAGTTCTCCAGGGCAGACAAAGAGAATTCTAGAAGAATTCATAAAGTTGCCTGGAGGGAAAAGTAGATGGCTCCACTGCCTTTTTTTGAAAATGTTTTCATCTGTGAAACAGAATAAAAAGACTCAGCTAAGAAGCACATTCTTAACAAACATTTGGGGAAATCAATGGCAAAAGAGAGAGACATTATTGGAATGGTGGTCCTGTATTCTCCAACCTTCCATATCCTTGTGTCAGAGCTAATGGTCACATGTTAGAATGTTACAAAACAAATAAAACTAACTTGACTTTTCACCAACTTTGTCTTTTCTTTTGACCTGTCAGCCAAGCAATACTGAAGAAACCGCCTCAGCTTCCAGTTCTTCCTTTGGAGTTGAGGGCCTGGGAAACAAGGGGACTGGGGTAAAGGGAGGTGGGGAGAGTGGGTATGTGGATAAACATTTAATAACTAGCTCTCTCCAGGGTTTGTAGTGTTTGCCAGCCCTGATTTGTAGTGTTTGCCAGCTTCCTTGGTGTAATTCTCCGTCCATGGCCAATTTCAAGCTACCAACGTAATGTCACTAAACGCAGAGTTGGAAAGAGATGTACAGTAGCACAACATTATAACCATGTATATATTGCATGGTTTTTCCACCGTACAATGCATACATACTGTACAATAGATATAAATAACCTCGAGAGTATATATAAAATAGTTAGGAAGTGGTAAGCTTTGAGTATTTATTACCTTTGTGTTCCATATTTTTTAAGTTTAAGTTTATACAATATAATTGTTAATAACTATACTTAAAAACTGGCTCTGAAAATTTAGCAAATAACTTTTGCTAGCCAGTACAAGCTAGCTCCAACACGCTGCTGGGTGGGATGGAGGAGAATGTGATTCTGAAAAAACATGAAGAGACTCCTGATCAATTGAGATTTGGTCTATTTGTTCCCTCCCTTTCTCTACACAAAGCTCAGGAAAAAACAAGGTATACCTGTTTGGCCTATGGAAAGAGACAAGAGAATCATATTATTTCTCTTCTGTGTCAATGAGAATTATAGAAAGAGTTAAATTTGCTCATTACAGACAAAAATAAATTGATAACAAAATAAAATTAGCCAAAAGTTTCTGCCTGGGATTTATCATGTCACTTCTCAAAGTCCTTCAATGGCTCTTCATTGCCTAATCAATAAATTATAAATTTCTGTATAAGTACCGCGCGCTAACCGATTGCGCCACTGGAGCTCCAATAAATTATAAATTTCTTAACATGATTTACAAAGCCTTTTATACCTGACTCCAACTCACCTAGAGAGGATGTCTGTTTTTACCTGTGCAGGATCTATTCTCCATTTTGGGAGGAGTGGAGTTGGGGCAGAGCAGACAGCTGGCCAGTAAGGGGATCTAAATCCTTGACCTTGGTGTTATCAAAGCCCTGCTCTAACCAACTGAGCTAACCAGCCAGCCCTCTCCCTTCTTTTTTAGTAACCTCTCCATTTTATCCATGGGAAACACCCTTCCTCAGTTGGATACAGTCTCAGTGGACTCTTAGTCATGTTTATCCAACTTTCGCTGGTCAAGCACCAGGTGTTTGACCCAAATGGGCCAGTCAAACACTCTCTCCCTAGAATGTGAATCTTGAGTGGAGTAAGAGACTGAAAATTGGTTGGAATTCATTCATCTTGGCAGAAGCCCCTGAAGAAACTCACAATTAGTTTCTGCTTACCTAAATGTTCAGGAGATGCTTGGTTCTTTTTTTTTTTCAGACCATGGTTCTTCAGCTTTCCTTCAATTTGCTAAGCTACCTCAGAGTTCCTTTTTTTTTCTTTTTTTTTTGTCTTTTTCCGTGTCCGGCAATGGATCGCAACCCTCAGTGTCGCCCCCGTACCGGACCGGGACCGGCAACAGGATTGCAACCCTCGGTGTTGCCCCCGCACCTCGCTCAGCCAGTGAGCAGGAACCGGTCTGTATGTGGGATCCAAACCCTCGGTGGGAGCGCAGCCACGCTTCCCAAGCGGCGCACTAGCGCAGTGNGCAATTACTTGCATCTTCTGGAATAAGCTGCCACACAATTGCTGCCAGATTCCTTTCAGAGGCAGCTGTGTATCTGTGGTAGCCCTTACTCTCTGCAGCTGATTCCCTCAGCATCTGTTTTGAGATGAATAATTATGACTGACTCAGGATTATAACCCCCTGCCCCCCCTGGGCTCTGTTAGATCCAGCTTTAGTTCCTACTCCTAGTCAGTCCCTTGTTTGATAACCCCCTACAGCACATGGACTTACAACTAAAAAGTCAAGGGTTCAGATTCCTGTACCAGCCATCCACCAAAAAAAAAAAAAAGACACATTGGACAGCAGGACATCTGAAGTGCAGCTCCTTCAGGAGGAAAGGGCTAGCCACTTGATACAGTAATTCCACCTCCATTGGGGAAGATCTGTGACCAGCAAGGACAGAGTCATTCAGAGTTCAGTTAGAAAGTTTCAAGCCTAGCTATGTAAGCCCTGGTCTAGCATCCTGTGGTAGCCCTTACTCTCTGCAGCTGATTCCCTCAGCATCTGTTTTGAGATGAATAATTATGACTGACTCAGGATTATAACCCCCTGCCCCCCCCGGGCTCTGTTAGATCCAGCTTTAGTTCCTACTCCTAGTCAGTCCCTTGTTTGATAACCCCCTACAGCACATGGACTTACAACTAAAAAGTCAAGGGTTCAGATTCCTGTACCAGCCATCCACCAAAAAAAAAAAAAAGACACATTGGACAGCAGGACATCTGAAGTGCAGCTCCTTCAGGAGGAAAGGGCTAGCCACTTGATACAGTAATTCCACCTCCATTGGGGAAGATCTGTGACCAGCAAGGACAGAGTCATTCAGAGTTCAGTTAGAAAGTTTCAAGCCTAGCTATGTAAGCCCTGGTCTAGCATTTTGGGCATTATAAAAAGGCCTATTTACTTTTCAACATGACTTTGTCCCTTGCCACACAAGGTGAAGCATCCAACACAGCATTGGACAAATATTCCTGAAAGTCAGTGTGACCTGAGGACCCACAAGGAACACTGGCATTCAAGTCAGGAGTGTTGGCTGCCCCTTATTGACTCTGGGATGCCAAAATGCCACTTACCTGTTCTATATGACAATTTTCTCTAGGTTAATTGGGGGTGATAAGTTCTGCCCCTCCTTCACAAGATTATATATGTCTTTTAAAAAACTAACTACTTTGGAAATAAAAGGAAAGGAAAGAAGGCATTATCCAAATTTTTAAGTCCATATTGTAAAATGTATACTGAAGTGATGATGGTCATCACTTTCAAACACTGCATAGATTGTTAACTAAGACACTGATTAAAAAAAAATGAGCCAATGAGTAAGTAAAAGAAATAAACTGGGGGTGGGGGAGAAGTCCCGAATTTCTAAGAATTATACTACCAGAAAAAGAATAGTCATGTAAGAATCAGACGCTAAAAGTGGTGTGAAAGGTTCTCAGCTTCCTAGAGCTTGCGTATAGAGATGCACCAGCCCCAAGACAGTCTCTGACCCATTGTGGAAGGGAGTCCATGGATACTGAAAGAGCTGCATGTAGGGACTCTTCAGTCCAAGCCACGTGGAAGACCTAGGGCAAGACTAGTGCACCTGGCTGCCCCTCCCCAGTTTCTGAAGAAGGTCACTGGGCATGCTCAGGGTAAGAATGAGCACACCACCTAACATCTCCCATCCCACTCCTCCAAATTGCCCTTCTATGAATATTGTGTGCAAATGATTGCACAACCCAAGTTAGCAAAGTTTAGATGAAAAGGTTTGCCTGGTTGGATGGAAAACTCCTCTGAGTGTAAATATAATCTGTAAAACTTAGTCAGTGTGTGCCTAGAAGTACTAGTGAAATAGGTAGGGAGAGTTTCCCTTCTTGCAATTATTGTATTATAACTAAATATGTACTTAGGGAAGGGAGGAGAAAAATGAACAAAATTCTAGGCTCAGCAATTAGGTAAGAGGAAACAACAAAAACAAAAAAAAAACCTTTGTAAAAGACAATTCACTCTCCACCTGCCTACACATTGCAACTCCCAAAGCCAGGGAGAGGGTAATATTCAGCTCTGGCAGTAGCCACCAAGTAGCATTGGGACATACTGTAGTCTCCAGCCCCACTGCTTTCTGGAAGTTCTCCAGGGCAGACAAAGAGAATTCTAGAAGAATTCATAAAGTTGCCTGGAGGGAAAAGTAGATGGCTCCACTGCCTTTTTTTGAAAATGTTTTCATCTGTGAAACAGAATAAAAAGACTCAGCTAAGAAGCACATTCTTAACAAACATTTGGGGAAATCAATGGCAAAAGAGAGAGACATTATTGGAATGGTGGTCCTGTATTCTCCAACCTTCCATATCCTTGTGTCAGAGCTAATGGTCACATGTTAGAATGTTACAAAACAAATAAAACTAACTTGACTTTTCACCAACTTTGTCTTTTCTTTTGACCTGTCAGCCAAGCAATACTGAAGAAACCGCCTCAGCTTCCAGTTCTTCCTTTGGAGTTGAGGGCCTGGGAAACAAGGGGACTGGGGTAAAGGGAGGTGGGGAGAGTGGGTATGTGGATAAACATTTAATAACTAGCTCTCTCCAGGGTGAAGAAGCCCTGATTTGTAGTGTTTGCCAGCTTCCTTGGTGTAATTCTCCGTCCATGGCCAATTTCATTGTAGTGTTTGCCAGCCCTGATTTGTAGTGTTTGCCAGCTTCCTTGGTGTAATTCTCCGTCCATGGCCAATTTCAAGCTACCAACGTAATGTCACTAAACGCAGAGTTGGAAAGAGATGTACAGTAGCACAACATTATAACCATGTATATATTGCATGGTTTTTCCACCGTACAATGCATACATACTGTACAATAGATATAAATAACCTCGAGAGTATATATAAAATAGTTAGGAAGTGGTAAGCTTTGAGTATTTATTACCTTTGTGTTCCATATTTTTTAAGTTTAAGTTTATACAATATAATTGTTAATAACTATACTTAAAAACTGGCTCTGAAAATTTAGCAAATAACTTTTGCTAGCCAGTACAAGCTAGCTCCAACACGCTGCTGGGTGGGATGGAGGAGAATGTGATTCTGAAAAAACATGAAGAGACTCCTGATCAATTGAGATTTGGTCTATTTGTTCCCTCCCTTTCTCTACACAAAGCTCAGGAAAAAACAAGGTATACCTGTTTGGCCTATGGAAAGAGACAAGAGAATCATATTATTTCTCTTCTGTGTCAATGAGAATTATAGAAAGAGTTAAATTTGCTCATTACAGACAAAAATAAATTGATAACAAAATAAAATTAGCCAAAAGTTTCTGCCTGGGATTTATCATGTCACTTCTCAAAGTCCTTCAATGGCTCTTCATTGCCTAATCAATAAATTATAAATTTCTGTATAAGTACCGCGCGCTAACCGATTGCGCCACTGGAGCTCCAATAAATTATAAATTTCTTAACATGATTTACAAAGCCTTTTATACCTGACTCCAACTCACCTAGAGAGGATGTCTGTTTTTACCTGTGCAGGATCTATTCTCCATTTTGGGAGGAGTGGAGTTGGGGCAGAGCAGACAGCTGGCCAGTAAGGGGATCTAAATCCTTGACCTTGGTGTTATCAAAGCCCTGCTCTAACCAACTGAGCTAACCAGCCAGCCCTCTCCCTTCTTTTTTAGTAACCTCTCCATTTTATCCATGGGAAACACCCTTCCTCAGTTGGATACAGTCTCAGTGGACTCTTAGTCATGTTTATCCAACTTTCGCTGGTCAAGCACCAGGTGTTTGACCCAAATGGGCCAGTCAAACACTCTCTCCCTAGAATGTGAATCTTGAGTGGAGTAAGAGACTGAAAATTGGTTGGAATTCATTCATCTTGGCAGAAGCCCCTGAAGAAACTCACAATTAGTTTCTGCTTACCTAAATGTTCAGGAGATGCTTGGTTCTTTTTTTTTTTCAGACCATGGTTCTTCAGCTTTCCTTCAATTTGCTAAGCTACCTCAGAGTTCCTTTTTTTTTCTTTTTTTTTTGTCTTTTTCCGTGTCCGGCAATGGATCGCAACCCTCAGTGTCGCCCCCGTACCGGACCGGGACCGGCAACAGGATTGCAACCCTCGGTGTTGCCCCCGCACCTCGCTCAGCCAGTGAGCAGGAACCGGTCTGTATGTGGGATCCAAACCCTCGGTGGGAGCGCAGCCACGCTTCCCAAGCGGCGCACTAGCGCAGTGCGCCACCGGGCCGGCCCACAGAGTTCCTTTTTTTAATATAGCCAAAATCATCTCCATTGCTCACCAGCAATAGCCCCAGCTGATATACCACCTTTCTAGCCTCTTCTCCCACATCCATCTACACATGCATGTGCCCAGCCTTACTGAAACATTGGCTGGTCCTCGATATAGACAGTCCTGGCGCATAGCAATGAGTGAATGTAATGTTATGTAATGTTGTTTCAGGACTCTGTATTCTGTCCTGCCTTTTTTTCTTTTTTTCTTTTTTTTTTTTTTTTTTTTTTTTTTTTTTTTTTTTTTTGTCTTTTGTCTTTTTCCGTGTCTGGCAATGGATCGCAACCCTCAGTGTCGCCCCCGTACCGGACCGGGGACCGGCAACGGGATTGCAACCCTTGGTGCTGCTTCCGCGCCTCGCTCAGCCAGTGAGCGGGAACCGGTCTGCATGTGGGATCCGAACCCTCGGGAGGGAGCGCCGCCGTGCTTCACAAGCGGCGCACTTATCCAGTGCGCCACCGGGCCGGCCCTGTCCTGCCTTTTTTTCTACAGTCAGCTCCTTCTTATCCTTCCAGACTCAGATTGGTTTTCTACTTCTATATGAAATTTCACAAACTTCCCAAGACAAATTTAGTTACTCCTTCCTTTGTGGTCCCTTAGTGCTTGTACACCCTTCTATCATAGCACTTATCAAATTGCTTTACTTACTTGCTTCTCTCCCATATGATTGCAAGCAACTTTAAGACAGAAATTTTATCCTATATATCACTGGATATTCAGTACTTAGCACAGTGCCAGGAACATAGTAATGTCTGATGAATGAATGAGTGAGTACTGAGACATATCTCAGGGCAGGAAGGAGATAATTGACCAAGCTCTCCCCAGCAACAGAGCAGGCTGATACACAGGAATATATCTGAGGAAGAGGCTCCCTGAAGATCCCAGGAGTTTCAGGCTTTAAAGCAAGCAAACTTTCTTTGTCATAAGTTAAGAAAGGAAAAGAGATTTTTATGTGAATTGCTGGATATCATCACACAGAGAAACCTCAAAAGCCACATGTTGAAGATGGCAGCCATGTGTTGAAGATGCTGTCACCCAGGACAACCTTAGAAGCCATGTGATGAAGATGTCAGTCTTTGGTGATAGATCAGAGGACTCCCAGGGTCTACCAATTTCCATTAACTGGACTTCCTTTTTTTTTTTTTTTTCTTTCCTTTTTGTCTTTTTTACTGACCGGTAACAGGATCGCAACCCTCGGTGTTGCGCCCGCAACGCACTCAGCCAGTGAGCGGAAACCGGTCTCCACATGGGATCCGAATCCTCGGCGGGAGGGCTGCTGCACTCCCAAGCGGCACACTCTCCAGTGTGCCACCAGGCCGGCCCTAACTGGACTTTCAATGAAACAAACAAAAAAACCACTTTTACTGTATTAATCCACTGAGATGTCGATATTTATATGTTACAGTATCTAGCATTATGTTATCTATTTACAAAAATTGGTACACTGAGGTTAGGTGTGGCTATAACTAAAACTTTAAGTATGTGGCTTTGGCTTAATAGTCAGTGAGTGGTGAAGAAACAAAAATCAAAGCCTACAAGAATAGAGGCTCAGTCTATGCCATGCAAATATTTAGTAAAACGTTACCTGTGATGACTTGTGTATTAATTACCTATTGCTGTGTAATAAATAAATCACTCCAAAACTTAGTGGCTTAAAACAACAAGCGTGTATTATCTCTCACAGTTTCAGTAAGTCAGGAATTCTGGAGAAACTTGGGGGGGGGGATCTCTCCTGAGGTTGCAGTCAGATATTGATGGGGCCTGCAGTAATCAGAGGCTTGCTTGGGAGTGAACGCACTCATGGCTACATGGCAAGTTGATGCTGGCAAGTTGGTTCCTCTCCACTTGGACTTCTCCAGGGGCTGCTTGAGTATCCTCATGACCTGGTGGCTGTTTTCCCCCAGAACAAGTGATATAAAAGATCAAGGCAGAAGCTTCAATGTCTTTTATGCCCTTACCTTGGAAGTCACATAGCATCACTCCCACCATGTTCTACTGTTCATTTTCCCTCAGACTACTCCAACTACTGTATAGAGAATAAACTAGAAAGCAGCAAGATTTGAGGTAAACACATCAATTTTGGCTCTTTTTGTTTGTTTTAATTATTTTAATATACATATGTATTGTAATAAGAAGGATTTAAATAATAAATGATAACTAAAACGCAAATTCCAGATGCTGTGCAACTGACACCATGAGGGAAACCCTAATGCAAGGACAATGTGTGGTCATGACCCTTTTGGCCAGGACAGAGGTTGAGGGTTCTTTCTTTTTTTTTTCTTTTTTTCTCTGGCTTCTGTTTTTCTCTAATTCTCAGCTTTTCTAAAAACTATTCATTTTTTCTAATTCATTCAAGTTTTCCTGTTGTATTTTTCTTTCCCATTTGCTATAGTTTTCATCTCTGTAGTAGCTAGGTTTGTAGACAGAAGAAACAATGAGGCACTTCCAGAACAGAGTTAGACTAATACACCCAAAAGAAAATGATGAGATCAGATAAACTCACCTGAACTGAACCAACAGGAAGTATGGTAATAACAACAAAAAATCCTCAATAACATCTTTAAGGCAGATGTAATGACAAGGGGTGTTCTTACAGCATTATGATAACTGTTGATCTCTCTAACATCTCTAAGATTGGGACCTCAACTTTCTCCAATTTCCTCTAAGTTAGGGAGTTAATGTGTTAATGCATGACAAGATCTTAAAACAGTACCTGGCACACAGTAAGCACTCGATAAATATTAACTACTACCACCATGATAATTATTATTCTATGTGATATAATTACCATCATTTAGCACAGTCTTGTTATTAAATGATTCACCTTAGATTGGGATACAGAGATTTAGGAGAAGGGTTTGTGTACTTGGTCTGGAGGGGCAGGGATTCCCCCTCTCTCTCAGAGGCTGCAATTGATCATGGGGATTAGGAACAGCTCAAAAGGAAAAGAGAGCCTAGGGTGAAGACAAGGAACCAAAATGGCTCTCACTTTCAGGCATCCCTCCCAAAGCAGAGACAGTCCTTCCAGTATCAACTCTGGATGAACAGGATGTTTATTAAGTTACCTACAAAGGAAGAAAGTATCAGGCTGTCATCATATTCTCCATAACATTAAATTTTAGAAAAGAATAGAACATCTGTAGAATCCTAAGGATGAAAAATTTAAGCCAAGAATTCCACAACAAGCCAAATTTCATTCCTGAGTGAAGGCAACTGAAAAGGCATTCTCAGTTATGAAAAAACTCAAAATACCTGCAAACCCTTCTTTAATGAAAAATTTATTTCATGACCCACTCAGGCCAAAAGAGAAAAGTTTTCAAAAAAATTCAAGAAGGCAAAAGTACGAAAGAGGCTGATGATGAATACTGAAGACATTTAAACATAAAATGAATTAAATGTAACTGTTGTAAGTACAGTTACAAAATAATACAAATGTCATAAATAATTCTTAACACATAATCGTTTTTTTAAGTAAGGTTTAAAACCCCAGATCATACCAACACAAACTTGGGAACTGTGTGGGGTGGAGGGACTAAAAAAGAAATGTGAAAAAGTAGAAGCGCCCTGTTAGTCTTAACTTATTATTTTATTCTCTATGTTAGTAATTAGAAAATATAGGGTTATAGATGTTATTTTAAGACAAAATCCATGCCTTCCAAAGTACTAGGGGAAAAAATCAAATAAAACACAGTTCATATAGCAAAAAAAAAAGACCAGAAAAAAAAAACAGATACACAAAATAAGAAGGCAAAATCACTATATCAAACGAAAATATTCATTTTCATTGATATATAACATGCAACAAAGATATAATATGAATCATTTTGCACTGAAAAAAATAAGGCATCAAACTATAGTATATGAAGCCCGCAGTAATACAGGGAGATATGAACAGAAAAACAACAGTAGTAAGAGACTTTAATATGCCTCCTTCAGTCCTGGATAAATTGGTAGAGGAGAAAAATATAGAGGATATAAATATAATTTACTAGTCTGATTTAATGGTCATGTAATGGAATATTAAATGAAATACTTCCTGTCTGGGAGTTTTAGTGAAGACCACGAAAATTATGGACAATGAATGCTCAGTGTCTACACATCCTGAAGAGTGGTACAAAGCACAGACAACCCAGAACTGCTCCAAAAAAGTTGCCCCCAAATGGTATTGCAACCCCGAGTTCACATCCATTCCCAGGTTATTAAAGTGAAACATAAGGTTTTGTCGAGAGGGACAGTCTTTGAAGAGAGTTGTCAGACAAGAAGAAAGTGCAATGTGTTCTCCTCCCCTTCCCCCACTGCCCTCCAAGTGAGAGGATCAAGGAAAAACTCTGGAATTTTCTGGGAAGCACTTGCTAGGAGGGAAGCCTGACTTCTTATTCAACAGTCATTAGCCACGTACTAATCTGCAAAATTCACAGGCCCACCTCAGGCTGCTACAGGAGCTTGATGTGTGTCTCCAGAATTTGCTGGGATACACACATAGTGACTGTCCCTTGCTCAGGGCAAACTGTAGGCTTGGATAAGTGTTTCTTGTGGCCCAAATTCTTCATTATAATATTATTTTATTATAGCAAGTAACACCAAAGAAATCCAGAAAGCAAACTAATTAAGTAAATCATGGCATAATTATATGATGGAATATTACTGAGTCAGTGAAAATGTTGTAAAATCTTTAGCATGAGAAAATGTTCATGATATATTTCTAACTGAAACGTTTATAACAAAATATGATTTTCATTATCTGAGTCAGTTTGAGCTAGTATAACAAAATATCATACACTGGATGACTTAAACAACAACAAAAATATTTCTCATAGTTCTGGAGGCTCGAAGTCTGAGATCAAGGTGCCATCATGGTCACTTCTAGGTGAGGGCCCTTCTTCTAGTTCATAGACAGCTGCCTTCTCACTGTATACTCACATGGCAGAGAGAGAGAACTTTAGTCCCTTCATCTTCTTATAAGGATGCTAATCGCATCTTGGGGACTTCACCTTCATGACCTCATCTAGACCTAAATACCTCCCAAGGCCCCACCTCCAAATATTATCACATTGAGGATTAGGGCTTCAACATATGAATTTGAGGGGGACATTCAGTCCACAGCACTCATTGTGGTCCACGTTTGGGAAAATGAAAAAGTATATGTGCATGGGTGTGGGTGTGTATTAGGATAATCAAGAATAAGAATGAATATCCCAGACTTTGGTCCCCTTTCTCCAGGCAAATCAGATCTCACATTTCCCTAGTGTGAAGGCCCTAACTCACTCTAGAAAGGTTCTGAGATGGGAAGTAGCAGTTCAGTCTATATTTGAGCCCCTGCAACATGGTGGAGGGGGTGGAGAGGGACAGAGCTATTTCCTAAAATAACCCGTCTTCAGCCTCTTAAAGAATTGTTCCTTGTTTTGAATTAAAATCTATCTCCATTTAACTTCCAGTCCTTTGCCCTACAAATATCTCTTGGGGCCACAACCTTTCTACCCATTCTTTTGCATAAAGACAGCTGCAATGTTCCTAAGTCTTCTTTCTTCAGTTCCTTCTACCATTTCTTATGTGGTGGCTCACCTTTGACCAAGCTCCAGTTTGTCTATGTGTCTCTTTGAAATGTGGCACAAAAAGTGCAGTACTCCATCTGTTGTCTGATTGGTACTGGGTACAATGAGATTATGCATCACTCCCTTGCTATAGATGGTGTACTTTTTCTGTTGTCACATCAGAAATTCATTTGGTTAATTATATTTGCTAAAATATCACCTGCCTTTCCGCTCTTCCCTCACGTGTAGTTGTGCTGTTGCGTTTGTGGAGCCAAGTAAAATCTGTAACATTTAGAACACAATGCCTGAATTAAGGCCTAACTCATTATAATAATCATTATTATTACTATTATTAACTTCATCTTATCAGCTACGATCATTAGAAAATGGAATTACCACCTAAAATAGGACGTTAGCTCTCAGGCCTACCTCCTTCAGCCTCACAAATGGAAACACTACGTTGCACTACATCTGCTTTTGGACTTTCGAATCACAGTAGCATATCCCGCCCCCCGCCCCTGCCAAGCCCCGCCCCCGGGCCACAGCGCCCAGGCGCCCGGCGTCCGCCCCGCCCACTCCTAGCCGGAGGCGGGAAGCGCTGAATGTAGCCCCTGATTGGCTGGCTGGGGCGCAGCTTGATGGCGTCGGACTGGTCCGCAGCGCTCCGGGCCGCGGCACCTGGGCGAAGGCCGCCTGCGTGAGGGGACTGGTGGCCCGAGCGGGCTGTGGCCTTGGGGAGTGGAGGAAGGAGCCCTCCCCATACTTCGCCATGAGTTTCCTGATAGACTCCAGCATCATGATTACCTCCCAGGTGAGTCACCTCTTCCCACCCCCGCACCCTTCAGCCTCCTTTTCCCGAGTCGCCCTTTCCGGGCCTCAGCTATGCGGGCTGGCTCAGGGTCTAGTTCTCTCGCACGGTCTGCGCCTGCCACACCGGTGTTCATAGCGCGGGGAGGGTGTGGGACTTGGCGTCCGGTTCCCTCCGCCCTTGTGGTCGGGGGGTTGGCCTGCGGCCGGCAGCGCCCCCGGCCGGCATCCATCCTCAGACTTTCGGAAGGGGTCAGCAGGCCTCAGCGCTGAGAGCCGGTGCACGAGAAGGGAGCTGTCCTCGAAGCTCCCCTCAGCCTCCGGACGGCGCCGCTGACCCACGCACTGGGGCGAGAGAGTGGTTCCGGGCGCGGGGTGTGTGGCGCACCAATCGGGACTGGATACTGGGGACACGTGAGGGCTTTGCTTTTAGTTGTCAGATCCTGAATCCGGGTGTGGAGATATTTGTCGCCGTCACTTCAAAGTACACGGTTTCGTTTGTGCGCTGACACCTCTTCCTGTATCCTCCGCTTGCTGTCCTTTTCGGATCTTTTTCTGATCTTTGTTTCTTCTCGATTGGCCACCTTCATTCATTTGTACAGTCCACAAACGTTCATCGACCGTTAGGTAAAGCTCTGAGGGTAGGAACATATACGAGGAGAGTACTTCAAAAAAATTCGTGGAAAAATAGAATTGAAAGATAATATGGATCTTTCCGTGAACTGTTTGTAGTACCCCCGCATAAGATACTGACTGTCCCTGCTCTCTGGAAGCTTCGTCTAGTGAGCCTCTTGCTTTTTTGGTTTTTTTACCAGTGGAAAAATAGAATTGAAAGATAATATGGAACTTTCCGTGAACTGTTTGTAGTACCCCCGCATAAGATACTGACTGTCCCTGCTCTCTGGAAGCTTCGTCTAGTGAGCCTCTTACTTTTTTGGTTTTTTTACCATGTCATTCGTTGTTACTTTGTTCTTTTCTTCCTAGCGTCTATCATAACATTGGTATTATTTATGTACGTGTATTTGTTTATGAATTTATTTTCTTGAGGTCCTGCCTTGTTCATAGCTGTGTTTCTACTTTAAGCATTTAGTAAATAATTGTTGGCCGACTGTTAATATTAGTAGAAGCTCAAACTACCTAATTATTGATCTTCCCTGCCCCCCATCATTCCAATAATTTAAAATATTTTTTTAATTGTTCTTTCTTTTAAATGGCAGATAACAGAAACAGTTATTTTTTGGGAATTAAAGTAAAATGAATCTTTGTTCTTTGATACAATTTTTGTAGTGCTTCATTCCTTTTTTTTTTTTTTTTTTTCAAAAAGATGGCCGGTAAGGAGATCTTAAACCTTGACTTGGTGTTGTCANCTTTCCGTGAACTGTTTGTAGTACCCCCGCATAAGATACTGACTGTCCCTGCTCTCTGGAAGCTTCGTCTAGTGAGCCTCTTGCTTTTTTGTTTTTTTTACCATGTCATTCGTTGTTACTTTGTTCTTTTCTTCCTAGCGTCTATCATAACATTGGTATTATTTATGTACGTGTATTTGTTTATGAATTTATTTTCTTGAGGTCCTGCCTTGTTCATAGCTGTGTTTCTACTTTAAGCATTTAGTAAATAATTGTTGGCCGACTGTTAATATTAGTAGAAGCTCAAACTACCTAATTATTGATCTTCCCTGCCCCCCATCATTCCAATAATTTAAAATATTTTTTTAATTGTTCTTTCTTTTAAATGGCAGATAACAGAAACAGTTATTTTTTGGGAATTAAAGTAAAATGAATCTTTGTTCTTTGATACAATTTTTGTAGTGCTTCATTCCTTTTTTTTTTTTTTTTTTTTCAAAAAGATGGCCGGTAAGGAGATGTTAACCCTTGACTTGGTGTTGTCAGCACCACGCTCCCCCAGTGAGCTAACGGGCCATCCCTATATGGGATCCGAACCCGTGGCCTTGGGGTTCTCAGCACCGCACTCTCCCGAGTGAGCCACGGGCCGGCCCCTGTAATGCTTCATTCTAATGGTTCTGTCTGTAGAGTACAATGTTGTCTATGTCTCGAAAAACTTTCATAACATTTTTACAAATATAAATCAAGGAAAAGCCATGCATAATTCTACCATCCTAATGCAATAACTTTTTCATTTGTTAAATTTATCCCCCTTATATAGTTTTCATAATTATTGTTTTTATTGGCTGCATAATATTCAAACACAACAGTATACAAAAATCTGGATGTGTAACTCTTCTGCTTAAAACCTTTCTAAGACTTCGTATTGCCCTTAGACAACCCAAAGTTGTTTTTAGCCCTACCACTAATTCAGGGAAAATAACAATATTTAAGTAGCATTTTTCTCAGAATAAAAATTAAAATTTCAGTAGAAAATTGGCATTGCATTGCAGCCTCTAAGATTTTTAACATGGATATAATTAAGTTGAACCCAGAGAGTGGCTTTCTAATCTTTTACGCCTTGCAGTCATATACTTTAATTTTCACACATGCATTCACGTGCAATATTAAATTTAATTGTCAAGCCTGCTCTTTACAAATGAGTGACTAAGACCCAGAGAATCCTTTGCATGCAGTGTTCTCTGTTCAATTATTTATGTGGCTACTTTATCATCATTTAGTTATTAGTAAAAATGTCACTGACTCCTTACCCCTAGCCAAACTAGCCTTTCATTCCAGCCACCTCTTTCTCATTTCCTTGTTTTATTTTCTACTTAGCATGTATCACTATTGTTTGTGTTTGTTATTTGTAGACTCCATGAAATCCAAGATATTTTCTTGTTCTCCTGTATTTCCCAGCATGTAGATCAGTTGCTGGCACATAGTAAAAGCCTAGTAAATATTTATTTAATAAAAAGCATCTCTGTAGAGGTGTTGAAAGCAACACCTACCCACCCCCCAACTTTTCTTCCCTGTTTTGTATGAACTGAAAGGTTTATTTGAAATGAAATCTGAAATCAGAGGTTATACATTGAAGCTTGTCAGCCTCAGGCAACATCTTAATGTAAACATTGTTCAGAATGCCACAGGATGAAGTTCAAACTCTTTAATATGGCTTATAGAGTCCCTTATGTTGGAACCCTGGCTCTTAGCTCTTCAGCTGTGGCTCTCACCATTTCCTCACCTCACTTTAGACTTTCTAAATTTCTTTTAGTTTCTTAACCTGGCCACACTATCATGCCTCCAGATTTCCACAAAGTTTATTTTCTCTTTCTGTACCTTTCCCCCATATCCCTCCCCTTCTTTCTCCTGGTTAACTCCTATTCAGCCTTCAGATCTTGGCCTGGGCATCCCAGAAGCCTCCCCTAGACTGGGCTAAATGTGCCTGTACATGCTGCCATTAATACCCTTCACCCACTTCCCTTGTAGCAACACTACCTCATTGTTTTATGTACCTTGTTTACCTTCTCCATAGATTTTAAACTTGAGAGTATACAATGCTGTCCTGTTCACCATTCTATCCCTAGAACCTAGCATATATTAGCAATAATAAATATGTGTTAATTGAATAAAAGGATGAATAAATGTCTTAGAAAGTTGTCTTTTCCAGTTAGTTCTTTAATAACTGTCCTGCTAACGACTGTCTTTTTTTTTTAATCTGTAGCTGATTTTCGACCTACAGGTCATTTTTATAAAAGCAACTTTTATCTACCTCTTATGTTTTGAGCCCTCCATACAGTCTTAAGACTTATCAGTTCCAGCATACACACTCTTAAGTCCGAAGGTCAAGGCTCTACCCTGAACAATTCTTTTTTTTGTCTTTTTGTCTTTTTTTTTTACTGACCGGTACGGGATCGCAACCCTCGGTGTCGCGCCCGTACCGGGGACGGCAACAGGATCGCAACCCTCAGTGCTGCACCCACGCCACGCTCAGCCAGTGAGTGGGTACCGGTCACCACATGGGATCCGAACCCTCGGCAGGAGCGCCGCCGCGCTCCCAAGCGGCGCACTCTCCAGTGCGCCACCGGGCCGGCCCTACCCTGAACAATTCTAAAAGTGTTAATTCTCTATTTTGAATAAGAAGCTGTGCACCTTCCATTTTATTTGCAAAGCTGTTTGAAATTACTTTTTTTCCTTCCACATACTTTTTAAATCCTTTATAATCTTGCCAGAATTCATCTTTATCTTGGATATAATGAATTCTCCAGTTACTTTTATGAATTCTCCAGTTACTTTTGTGCGTGTGTGGATAGTTTAAAAGTCTTTTTAAGCTTTCTTTGTTAATGTGGAAGGAGCCCACAATGAAATAATAAAGAGAAATATCTATTTCTCTTTTCTTCCATTCCCTATCTCATCATATAAACTTATAATTTTTGCTTGTTTTCTCTCCTTGTCTAAAGTTCCATTTCAGGGTGGTCTTGTTGATTTTTTTTTTTTTTAACCGTCCATCTCCACCATACACACCACTCCCAGTTCTAATTGCCCAGGCTTCATAAGTCGTGTAAACATGGCCTTTGAACTCTGAATTTAAATCTGTCTCCACTGATAATTACTTATGACAGCCAGAGTCTCCTGGCTACTCTAAGGATATTTTCTCCTAATCCGTTTGCTTCTTTCCTTTTCTATCTGATCCGGATTCATGGATCCAAGTTACTTTTTCATACCTTCTTGTTCCTTTACCTTCATAGAAAAGTCCACACTTGGATCACTGCTATACTTTGTCAGCTATTAATACAGTGGCCTGAAGGCTGATGTGGAATATCACACAGCGGTGCATTTCACCGATGTCATGAGTTTAACCTTCAGCTCATTGAATCATTTATTTTCTTGACTTTAATAAGGTACTTGTTTCATTCTCCTTGTAATTTTTCTGAGACTTTATCACTCTCAAAGCCCCCTTTTCCATGCTCACCTCTCTTACTCTTAGCAGATGACCTTGCTTCCTATTTAATCAACAAAAGTAAGGCCAAAAGGTGTGATCTCTTTCTACTTCCTACATTTTAATCTAAGAGCTAATCTGTATCCACAACCATTCTCACCTCCTTTCCTCCCATGTCAGAAAATAGGGTACCCTCAACTTCTGTTTAAGGCCATCCTCTCCACGTATGCCTTGATCGTGTAGTATCTTCTTTTGAAGTGGTCGAGAGTACTCATGTCGGAGTCAGTCGCACAAGCTTCTGGTTGAATCCTGATTTTGACACTCACTGTAAGTTGATTAACTTCTCTAAACCTCAGCTTTCTCTGTGAAAATAGGACAATCATACCTACCTTACTGGGTTTTTATGATTTTATGAGACTATATGCAAAGTACTTAGCCTGGAATATAGTGAATGATCAATATAGTAAATGATTTGCTAAAAATAATAAGTTAATAACATCATCAGTCCATCCTGTAGTATTCCATTCATTTCTTCTCATCTTTATCTCCTCACTATTGCTTTCTTTCCCTTGACCTATAAACTTTCCCT
>NW_007728956.1:243200-244373 GCF_000696425.1 Galeopterus variegatus
CACTTAGGGATGGCAAAAACTTTCACAGGGTGGTTTCCTCCTTAGGTTGTCTAGATACATCCAGATACAGCCCTTGGTTTTATCAGTCAAGGACAGCATAGGCGGGAAATGACAAAGGCAGGCTAATATTTAGGTTTTAACTTCTATCAAGGGGGGGCTAAAGAGCCAAGGGGGGATTTTTAAACAATAGCATTTTTTAAGCAATTCAAACACTATTTAAACTTACTTAATCTATCTTGTCACACAGCAAGCAGTTTCACAGAAGCAAATTGCGTATGTTATGAAAGTGGGGTCACCGTATCTCATTATCTCTGTTCCCATGGTTTCAGGACACTGCACTCTCCTGGTTCTATTATTTTTCCAACTATTCCTGTTTTGTCTCCTCCCTGACCTCTTTTTCCCATTTCTATCCTCTAGTATTTTCTTCTTGGCACATGACTCTCCTCATGCTACATACTATTCCTGGGTGATCTCACATACTTTGGTGGTTTCAATTGATAGCTACATCTCAGTCCTGCCTTCAGAATCTGTCTTTTATTCAAATACTTGCTGGATATCTTCACCAAGATGGCCTGTTTAAAAATTTTAGCACATTTAAAAATGCATTTGTCATCTTCCCCATCCTCCACCCCCATTCCCAAACCTCTTCTTCCTCCAATATTCTTTATATAAATTGAGTGGCCTCAGTCTTCATCCTGTATTCCAAACTGATCATCCTTGACTCTCCCTGCTGATTTTGCCTTCTAAATAGTTCAGTAATCTGTTGCCATCTTCTCTGTCACCAGCGTCTTAATTCACTCCTTTATCATCTCATTTGCAGCAACCTCCTGTAAGTCTCCTCTTCCTATTGTGGTGTGTACTTCAAATGCATCTTCCACATAGTGCCCAATATAAAACAAATCCAACTGTGTCATTTTTCTGCTTAAATGACCCTCATCACCTATAGTCTATAATTCAAGCTCCTTAGGGTAGCCTTCAGGCCTTTCAGTGATTGGTCCTCTGCTCTTCCTCTCTAGCCTCATTCTTAACCACTACCTACTTTGAATTTTATTTTCCAGCAGCACCAATCTGTATGTAGTTCCCAGCATATACCATGCTATTTGCTCTGCCTTTCCTCATGCTCTTTGCAGTCTGGAAAGCACTGTCCTAACCCCATCACCTCTGCCTTTTACC
>NW_007728956.1:245112-255781 GCF_000696425.1 Galeopterus variegatus
TCCTCATGCTCTTTGCAGTCTGGAAAGCACTGTCCTAACCCCATCACCTCTGCCTTTTACCTGCCTGATTCTTATTTATTCTGTAAGAGAGTGGCTTTTAATATTTTAGGAGTGGTAGAAACCTTTGAGATGATGAATACCTTGGAACCTCTCTAGAAAAATGCATATAAGCCCAAAATTTGCATGCAATATGAGGTTTTAACCTCAAATTAAAACCTCCTTCAGCTCAGGTATTATCTTCTCCAGAAAATCTATCCTAACCCCTTACAGATTGGTTTGGTCTCCTTCTTTCATATTGTTTTACAGTATCATGTCCATTTCTCTATCATTGCATATACACATCATAATTATTTGTGTCTTCACCACTATATTGTGAGCTCCCTGAGAGCAGTGACTATCTTACTTATCTTTGTATCTCTAGCACCTAACACAGTACATAGAATTTATTACAAGAATTTTGAGTTTGAATGTTGCTGAAGAATAAACCATCTTTCACTTCATCTTTTCACTCTCCATAAATGTTAGCCATTCAGCAAACATTTATGGAGAGCCTGTTGTGTGCCAAGCATTGTGCTGGGTGCTGAGGATACAAAGGTTAACAAAACGAACATGGTCCTTGTCCTCATAGAGCTTATAATCTAATGTATGAAAAAATATTTAAATTAGACATTACAAAAACATGTGGTAAGTGCTTTGATAAGGAAAGTACAGGGTAGAATAGGATTATTATATAAAAAGAGCAATTTATCTTTGGGAGGACAGAGGAGGCCTTCCAGAGGGAATAATATATAAGTTAAGATCTATAGAATAAGTGGGAGAGGCTGGAAAGAAGTTCCTGTCAGAAGACAACATCTGCAGAGGTTTTGATATAAAAGAATGTGTGTCTAAAAATCCAAAGGAAGTTCCATGTAGCTGAAGATAAGATTTTGGTTGACAGGAGAGGCATAACAAGAGGCTGCAGTTATGTATGCTAAACCGTGCTGAAGAGTACACTTGCTCCTAAAGTCAGTAGGAAGGCAGAAAGAATTTTATTCGTGAAGTTTCTAGCCAATATATGAAGAAAAGAGGAGTTGACACAACTCTGACACAGAGTATGTGTGTATGTGTGTATATATAGAAGCTTCTGTTTACTAGTGGAAAACAAACCAGCTTTGTCAGCTATCATGTGGCTACTGTCTCTAATGCCAGTTTGAAATAAAACTGACAAAGGCGTGATCCTGCAAGCTCTTGGTTCTACACTGAGATGGAAACCACTTTATATAGATTAGGCAGGATGGCTGAGAATCTAAAAATCTCTCTGAAGGAAACACATATTAAAAATATTAGTCTTTCTACTACTCCCCTATTTTTTTTGTTTCGACTCCTTTCCCCTGAAGTTTTTAATTTTTAAAAAAACACTTTCAACAGATCATCTATAAGAAGCAAGTTTCACTGACTCCTTTTCTATGTGCTACCTTCTCTGGCTCATAAGATGATTATCATAAGATTACAGGAAAATATATACATATTTCCATTTTTGTCTAACTTAAAACATGTTTTATAACATGGATAATGTCAAAAATCAAAGAGCATTTAAACATCTACTTCCAGTGTTATGAGCTTTAATAAGTAGACCTTACAAGAGAGAATCTCATCTTTAATCTCTGAAATAAGTTAACTCTAGTTAGCAGATCTTTTGTCATAAAATAGTCTGTATAAGGCATTTCTCAAAAGAAGATCTATATTGACATTCTGTCTTCTTTCTCCTCCAGATACTTTTTTTTGGATTTGGATGGCTTTTCTTCATGCGCCAATTGTTTAAGGACTACGAGGTGAGAGTAAATCATTGTGTTATGCTTATACTAGATGAACTTAGATTGTTTTAAAATGGGACAAGAAATGGGCCTCCTTTAAAGAAAGGTTATGTTCATTTCTGTGACAGGAAGCTTTTGCCAAATGAGTACCGTATAACCATTAAATTGAAGAATATTAGGTTTAGTTGATTTAAAAGAGGGAAGAAAGGCAAGTCATGTATAGCTCAGAAGCTGGGAGCAGAGAATGTCATACCTTAGTCATATCAGGATATGCACCAATAGCAGATAGTTATTCTTTGGAGAGAATTTAATTTAATTTTTTTTTTCTGAATTTTATTTATAATGTCTCATAAGTGTTCCTTTTTGTTTGTCTGTCTATCCCTGAATTACCAATCTTACATTCTAAGTTAATACCAAAATCCCAAGGCTTGTCTGGTTCTTATCTTAAAGCCTTAGATTCAGAAAATCACCACCTGGACTGGACATTTCCTAATTAATCCTGCTCGTTTAGTAATATAAGGTCAGTGGTTATGGACGACTTTTTGGTCATTTCTCAATGTTCTCCATTAAACTTCCCTGGGGAGTTTGGGTCGCTGTCTGAAAGAGTCCAGGATTTTGGAGATTCTGTTCTGCTCAATACTTTAAGGCTTCACAGGGGAGGTTCCAGAACTAACTCAAGATCTGCAGTATTGAAGAACCCCTTTTGGCATTAGCCATTATGTGCAAATCTGTCATTTTTTCAGTGAATGTGCATCAGGAATTCTAAGTGCCACTTCTGACCCTGTCATTTCTTCTTCTTTTGCTTTAAGTTCTTCATTACAAGAGGATGTTGGTAATAGTGACCCATGACTCAAAAGTGCTACCTACTTTGATCTATGTCTTTAGCTCCAGTCGAGTTACAGTTGCAGTCCTGTTTCCAATAACTTAACTATTTCTTCCAAATAACTTTTCTGACTTGTAACTAGAAGGAGATTATCAATTCAATATTTGAAACAAGGAAATGACTTCTAGTCTCTGTTTGGCTTTTAACAGGTGCGTCAGTACGTTGTACAGGTGATTTTCTCTGTGACTTTTGCGTTTTCTTGCACCATGTTTGAGCTCATCATCTTTGAAATATTAGGAGTGTTGAATAGCAGGTAAGCAAGAGTACTAAAAAACTCACCTCTTGAAGAGTTCTTTGCTACTTTCTTTATGGTGGAAGAGTTACCTGGATCTTATAGCTGAAAAAATCTATCACATATATACTTTAGTCTCAGTAACTGCAAGGATCACAGCAAATATGGGTCCTGGCCACCTAGTAACTGGTTTAGCAAAGATCATGAGATACCAGGGAAAAAAAAGTCTCACTATTAGCTCTGAAGAACTCATTGAGAGTGAAGCTGTGAGAGCTTGGGTACCTGGACTTCACTTCTAGAAGCTTTATTTTTCTCGGGGTATTTTCTGACTGAATCCCAGTAATGGCCCTTCACATTGTTCTGCTGATTGAAAGTCTCTACCTGAAAAAATGAGAATTCCTCAGAGCTATTTAAGGACCTCTCTGAAGACTAAACTCCAGTTCTTACTAACTTAGTTACTTTATTGATTTTACAGGCATGGTCAAGTTTAAATTTAGAGTGTTTTTTAAAACATTTTTTAAAAGTAATTTTGTACTGTCCTCCAAATAACAGACCTGTTAATTAGGCAGTCTATCTAAAATACTTCTTACTTGTTAAGCTTCAAGCTTGAGTAATTTTAGGTCAGTATTTGTCTATGGAGTTCATCAGCTATGTTATATAGACTTTTGCTGTACTTTCTTATTACCAAATGGAAGAATTTTAAGAATATAGTGGCCTTTCACTCTGTAGTCAGTAATCAGGGCTGAGTTAAACTGTATAAGATCATTGTAGACCCCTGACACTTGAGACTTAAAGAGAGACTGTACTCTCAAACCTGTTTTTGATAATCAGTTGGAAAAAAATTAAAATTAAAAAAAAAAAAAACCCTTACAGTAGAGATGGTTAATCACAAAATGTTGAAAAGTGAAAATTAGAGAAAGAGAATCAGACTTGATAATTATGGCCTCTTGATAGATGAATTAATAACGTGTAGTATAGTAAAACAGGAATATGTTCTGACTCTCCTACTTTTAAACTTGTTCTTTAATAATCCCAACTTTTTTTTTAGATGAGCCAGATATAGATTTTATGAGTAAAGAGAATCTGCAAGTGTTAACTTACATGCTGGCTATTAAATTTTATTATCACACCCTGGATGTTTCATGGCTATCTAAGCAGAGGTTGGCAAACTTTTTTCTGTAAAGGGCCAGATAGTTAATATTTTAGGTTTCTGGCCTATACGGTTTCCATGGCAACTACTCAGCTCTGCAGTTGTGGAGCGAAAGCAACTGTAGGCAATATGTAAACAAATGGGCATGGGTATGCTTCAGTAAAACTTCATTTGTAAAAACAGGTGGCTACGAGGCCATAATTTGTTGACCACTGATCTAAATACTGATAGGAAGGACTATGACTCAAATATTCTACAACCATAGTGTTGTTTTTGGTAGATGATGTCCCCCAACTTTTAACTTATAATTAATCTCATATAGTAAGAAACATCATACTGTGGTGTGTATTTCTTAAATTTCTTAAGTAGTTTATCTTTAAGACTTTAGGAAGTAGCATTGCTAAAATCTGGTTCTTCTTTGGGTGTTTTTTGGGGGGATAAGGTTTGTTTAGGGTGAGACATGTCTTCAGTTACACCTAATTTTTATGCTAACATTTGGCCCAACTAGGAACAGAAGTATATATGTGTACATTGACTGGATTCAGAATAGTTTTCAAAAGAGAATCTTACCCCTGACCAAAGGTATTCCTTTGACTTACCTCCGAGCTGAGGTTGTATGGCCTCCTATTCAAACAAATAATCTTTTTAAGATCCTTAATTTTTTCAAGAAGAATATTACTTTACCTTCAGCTCAAAAGACTAGCTAAAACATGTGGTTCACTTTTAACTGACAGTATGGGTTACACTTGTCATTTCAAACCCACTGCCTCCCAGTGTCTTTCAGAAGCTTAGCTGAAATACTATGTAGGATTGCCTGGAGGATGTACAACTTGTTTAATTCTCTAGATGCTCTAAAGTGAGTTAATCCAGATGAGCAAAAAGCTGTCAATATATCTAAGCTAAATGGTATTGGCTTCCTGTAGGGTAGCCTTTACTAAATGGCTTTTTATTTTATGATGCCTGCAATCTGTACGAGGGGAACAATAAGAAACAGCCCTATGAAACTCATTGATATGTCTGTTGAAAGGATGTTGTTGGGCACATTGTTAATTGCCCTCATGTTTTCTTCTTTATGAAATCTTTGCAGAAATTTCATTGTAGTCTTGGTAATAACTCAGTAGTAATAAATCAGAAATAGTTATACTTCCTTTGAGCAATTGGTTTATTGTTTTCTTACAGACACTATGATTTTATCTAACTGATCAAATTTTCTGTTCCACATTGACCCTTAGGAAGCTTAAAGCTAAATTTATAATCTACCTATAATAAGTTTCTAGAATTCTATTCTTTTTTTTTTTAAGAACTCTATTTCATAATAGCCATCAGGCCTGGCCCAATATTTTGCCTATCTTTTACCATTGTTGTTCCTTCCTTTCATATTTCCTTATTTATTTCATCATCTTGTATTTCAGATATCATTATAAGTCACTTAACTGCTTAACTCTTTTTGAAACAAGGCCTAAGTAAGTTTAAAATCATTCAATACAGAGGACACCATCAAGAAAGTAAACAGACATCCCAAGAATGGAAGAAATTTTTTGTAGATCACTTGTCTAATAAAGGACTTGTATCTAAAATATATGAAGAGCTCTTACAATTCAATAATAAAAAGAAAACAAAACTAAAAAATGGATCTGAATAGACATTTCTCCAAAGATGATAGACAAATGACTGATCAACACATTAAAAGATGCTCATCATCATCATCAGCCATCAGGGAAATGCAAATCAAAACCACAGTGAGATACACTTCACTCCTACTAGGATGGCTATAACCAAAAAGACAGACAGTAACAAGTGTTGACAAGACTGAGAAACTGGAATCTTCATACACTGTTGGGGAAAATGTAAAATGATGCAACCATGTTGGGAAATAGTGGCAGTGCCTCAAAAGATTAAATATAGATTTATCATATGACCTGGCAATTCCACTCCATTTCTACCTGAAGAGAAATGATACATATGTCCACACCAAAACTTGTACACAAATGTTAATAGCATTGCTATTTATAATGGGTAAAAGTTAAAACAACCCAAATGTATATCACCTAATGAATGGATAAACAAAATGTGGTATATCCATACAACAGATGAATATTATTTAACCGTAAAAAGGAATGAATTATTGATAGATACTACAACATGGATGAACCTTGCAAACATACTAAGTGAGTGAAGCCAGTTACAAAAGACTATAGTATATGACTCCATTTATATGAAATGTCCAGAATAGGCAAAATTCATACAAACAGAAAGTGCATTGTTGATTTCCTAGGGCTGGGGAGGTTGGGGAGAAATGGGGAGTAACTGCTAATGAGTGCAGTGTTTCTTTATGGAGTAATAAAAATATTCTAAAATTGATTGTGGTGATGACTTCACAACTCTGAATATATTAAAAACCATTGGATTGTACACTTTAAATGGGTAAAACTTATGAAAGGTAAAAGTGCTAAAAAATTTTAATAAATGCATTTTATAAACAGTAAAAAAAAGTAGTCATGCAAATCAGATGTTTTATTATATCAAGGGTACAAAAGAAGTATTTCTGAGTCTTTATAGCCTATGTTACTATTATGATTTATTTTCCTTTAATTCTTATATTGCAGTAAGATTCCTAATGGTGAATGAAACAATAGTTATTATACCAGTAATGGTATATGTTGATATATGTTATGGCATACATTGCCTATGAATATAGCTAAAGCATTAACATTCTTATTTTAATAAGTAAAATTCTAAGGAGGTTAAGATGATCATTTATAACTTTCAGAAATTTGTATTTTTTAGTTTCTACAAATTAGATGATAGTAGCAGCCTCGTTGTCTAATTAGATGAGACGTATTCAGTATTGAGTGCAAAAGAGCAAGAGTTCCTCTGGAAGACTAAAGAGAATGAAAGTTGCTGCCCTCTCCCCCTTCCAGTCATATTCTTTGACAATTATTTCAGCTCCCGTTATTTTCACTGGAAAATGAACCTGTGTGTAATTCTGCTGATCCTGGTTTTCATGGTGCCTTTTTACATTGGCTATTTTATCGTGAGCAATATCCGACTATGTGAGTATTTTACCCTTACATATGAGCACATGGATTGAGATGGGTATTCTTGGGGATTGAGGTTTTAGACAGCTTCGTTTCTACATTAACTTTCAGTAGCTACTGCTATTTGAGGATATCTTACATACAGCATCTTTAAAAGGTTGGCACAAAATAAATATTGAATGAATGATTAGGTTATTTGTCCTGCTTTATTCTGTTTCTACTTATTAATGTCTCCTTTAACTTAACCCACATTTTAATTTCAGCCAAATTTCTGTTATGGTGGTAAGGATGCTTTCACTAAAATTGTGTTATTCCATCACTCATTTACCAAGTGAACAAGCCAGCCAAACATTAATTAGCATGATCTCATATTTTTAAGTAGAGCAAGCTCTTTAACATATACCTCTTTTCCTTAACAGTCTTATTTCTTCTGTCTTAGTGCATAAACAGCGACTGCTTTTTTCCTGTCTCTTATGGTTGACCTTTATGTATTTCTTCTGGAAACTAGGAGATCCTTTTCCCATTCTCAGCCCAAAACATGGTGAGTGCATATTTAGGGGAAAGAGGGGACAAAGGATTATTTAATTTTGAGAAAAAAATAATTTTTAAAACTTCTCATTGTGGGAAGTATAGCAAGTTATTTCTCTAAAAATTTTCTGGTTTTGAGCCAGATTTTCTCCTTCATCCTAAGAGGTGTCACAAGCTGGTTTTGAAACAGTAGGAGTTTTTCACTTTGGTTTAGTGAATAAACTTCAAGAGTGTAAGGGACAGAAAAACGTGCCCTTAACTTAAATCTCCCAATATTGTATACAGAATTATGGGAATATATTTGTATGTGTATTTGGAGGTGAGTTATCAATAGCTTTTATCAGATTTCCAAAGGGGCCAGTGACCCAAAAGGTAAATAGCCACTGCTCAAGTGATGATAAAGATTGTCTTTAGGGAGTGTATGCATGTTTGGAAAAAGAGGTAACATAAAACATGCGCGATTAGTAGGTAAAGAAAAGCTTTCCAAGAATCAATGTCTCTCTTCTCACAAAAAAGTTCATTTTAGGGCCGGCCCGGTGGCGCACTGGAGAGTGCGCTGCTTGGGAGTGCGGCGGTGCTCCCGCCGAGGGTTCGGATCCCCTGTGGAGACCGGTTCCCGCTCACTGGCTGAGCGCGGTACGGGTGCAACACCGAGGGTTGCGATCCCGTTGCCGGTCCCCGGTACGGGCGCGACACCGAGGGTTGCGATCCCGTTACCGGTCAGTAAAAAAGACAAAAAGGAAAAAAAAAAAGTTCATTTTAAATACAAGAAATTGGGCAGAGCTATAGTTTCTAAGCTAGCAACAATGAACAAAATCCCTCGGCTAACAAGTCCTTGCAGAACTATTGCAGAAATATATGTGAATCTATCTAAAAAGATTAGAGACCCCAACTATAATAAATATACTGGAGCTTTCATACTGGAACTTTTTAAGAATATGTGTATCTGTTCATTCACTATCTTGCTGTATCTATCAGGGTTCTTATTGCAGAAAACAGAATCTAACTAGTTTAAAGCAGAAATTGTTTTATTGCAGGGTATCAGGCAATGTATAGACTTTCTAGGAAAGCAGGGACGCCAAGCTTAAATGCTGCATAGTAGAGAGAAACACCCAACTGTGCCACAGTACTGAACTAGAAATTGTCACCTGCCACTCGACCTGTGACGTCAGGGACCCAACAGTCCCTGTCCCAACTGCTGCAGCTATTCCAGCTCTTAAGTGCTGTCTCCACCCCTATATTGTTCACTTCTACATTTGAGGCCTCACATGGACATGGGTTTTTGGTGAAATCTAGCTAACATTTGGATCCTTGGCTTCAAGGAAGTCTGGGAAAATCTCTAGTACAAAAAGAAATGCTAGAAAAGGATTGGAATGAATGTTGAATGAACCACTGTTTAGGATCTGCCATACCTCCCATGTATCCTTCCTGTACTTATTGCCTGTAAGGGATTTCCGGGGTAGAGAGGTTATGAGACTCTCCTGCATTTGGGTGAGAGGAAACGTGTAGTTTTAAAAAGCATATGCAACCTCATAAATAACTGTATATTTGAAAAATAAAAATAGCTGTTTTAAAATTTCAAATAATATTGAAGAAGACAGAAAAGATAACACTAGTGTACCGAAAACATTCAAATGCTTAACATGACATATAAGACCTTCCGTGGCCTGGCTACTGCTTTCTTTCTCTGTGTTCTGTTCTCCAGTCTTACTAAATTACTTGAAGTTTCTAGAACTGTTCTGTCAGCCTGGACAATTTTCACCCCTTGTCCACCTGGAAAATACTTACTTACTCTTTCAAGATTTAACACTTGTCAATTCATCTAAGAAGATTTTCCTGGCCATCATTAGGAGATATTAATTGCTCCCACTTCAACGTACTTATACAAGTATCACCTATAAAACTTATAATTACATGTTTCCTTTTCTGACTTCCTCATTAACCTGTGGGTTCCCTAAGATCAGAAACTACATCCTATTTGTCTTTGTATCCCTAGTGCGTGCGTAGTGTGAAACCTAGCGTACAACAAGTGTTTAATACATGTTTATTGAATCAGTGAGTGGGGGAAAAAAATTGAGTCTCTCCAAGGTGGTAGATGAGTTCAAGAATTTTACACTATGGATAGGAATTTAGGATTTGCTAATGTAATCAGCATGCTCATGACAGTGTAGGGAAAGATTTGAAGTAGAAAGCCCTGATAGTACAGCTTTCATATAAACCTACTTCAGATATACCCAAAGAGAGACAAATTTATTTGCAATGTTAGAAGTCAGGGAGAAGAGTTATAAAATGCCCCCAGGGATGCTGACAGTGCCAGCACAAGCTCAGTACAAAGATCTGACTGACACTTTTCTCCACCTTTCTTCTTCTGAGCAGTCAGCTCACATGACCAGTGCAGCCAGGCCGTGCCAGAGGGAGGATGAAGAACATTATGTCTATAGTAACTTTCATCTATCCCTTTTCTAAATTCTGTGGAAATATTCTGAAAAGAATACTGAGGGGGAAAACTAAGGAGATGGTTTTGGTTTTAGTCTTTTCTTCTCCCTCCAATAAATAGCATTTCAGTTTTACGTCTGAATGTTCAGGTGTCTGAATTTATTTAACCCTCTAAGAGAAGTAAGTAAGAAGAAAAGTTTAGGCAGTAACCAAGAAGCAGCCAGCTTGTGCTGCCTTCTCAGAGCTTTCCCAGGACTGTCCTACCAACCTAAGAAAGCATAGAAAGCTAAAAGGAATCTGTGTGAGCAGATGGCAAAGGTGAGATGGTCTTCTGCAAGTCATCTTATTCATCCGAATTTCCATTCATTAACTGATAAACAAGGATAATAATGACTGACTCTTACTTTACAGAAATGCTGAGTATCTCCAAAATACTTCAAAACCAGAAAAACGATATTTTTAAAAAAACACCACATTAAAGGGAATAAAAGTAGAGGGGGCATTTTTCCAGTTATTATTGAGTGATATTATGTACCCACATTCAACAAACATTTGTTGAACGTCTTCTATGTGCCAGGCAGTAAGGAAAACAAAGATCAATAAGACATG
>NW_007728956.1:256552-258822 GCF_000696425.1 Galeopterus variegatus
CCGTTACCGGTCAGTAAAAAAGACAAAAAGGAAAAAAAAAAAGTTCATTTTAAATACAAGAAATTGGGCAGAGCTATAGTTTCTAAGCTAGCAACAATGAACAAAATCCCTCGGCTAACAAGTCCTTGCAGAACTATTGCAGAAATATATGTGAATCTATCTAAAAAGATTAGAGACCCCAACTATAATAAATATACTGGAGCTTTCATACTGGAACTTTTTAAGAATATGTGTATCTGTTCATTCACTATCTTGCTGTATCTATCAGGGTTCTTATTGCAGAAAACAGAATCTAACTAGTTTAAAGCAGAAATTGTTTTATTGCAGGGTATCAGGCAATGTATAGACTTTCTAGGAAAGCAGGGACGCCAAGCTTAAATGCTGCATAGTAGAGAGAAACACCCAACTGTGCCACAGTACTGAACTAGAAATTGTCACCTGCCACTCGACCTGTGACGTCAGGGACCCAACAGTCCCTGTCCCAACTGCTGCAGCTATTCCAGCTCTTAAGTGCTGTCTCCACCCCTATATTGTTCACTTCTACATTTGAGGCCTCACATGGACATGGGTTTTTGGTGAAATCTAGCTAACATTTGGATCCTTGGCTTCAAGGAAGTCTGGGAAAATCTCTAGTACAAAAAGAAATGCTAGAAAAGGATTGGAATGAATGTTGAATGAACCACTGTTTAGGATCTGCCATACCTCCCATGTATCCTTCCTGTACTTATTGCCTGTAAGGGATTTCCGGGGTAGAGAGGTTATGAGACTCTCCTGCATTTGGGTGAGAGGAAACGTGTAGTTTTAAAAAGCATATGCAACCTCATAAATAACTGTATATTTGAAAAATAAAAATAGCTGTTTTAAAATTTCAAATAATATTGAAGAAGACAGAAAAGATAACACTAGTGTACCGAAAACATTCAAATGCTTAACATGACATATAAGACCTTCCGTGGCCTGGCTACTGCTTTCTTTCTCTGTGTTCTGTTCTCCAGTCTTACTAAATTACTTGAAGTTTCTAGAACTGTTCTGTCAGCCTGGACAATTTTCACCCCTTGTCCACCTGGAAAATACTTACTTACTCTTTCAAGATTTAACACTTGTCAATTCATCTAAGAAGATTTTCCTGGCCATCATTAGGAGATATTAATTGCTCCCACTTCAACGTACTTATACAAGTATCACCTATAAAACTTATAATTACATGTTTCCTTTTCTGACTTCCTCATTAACCTGTGGGTTCCCTAAGATCAGAAACTACATCCTATTTGTCTTTGTATCCCTAGTGCGTGCGTAGTGTGAAACCTAGCGTACAACAAGTGTTTAATACATGTTTATTGAATCAGTGAGTGGGGGGAAAAAATTGAGTCTCTCCAAGGTGGTAGATGAGTTCAAGAATTTTGTAGTGTGAAACCTAGCGTACAACAAGTGTTTAATACATGTTTATTGAATCAGTGAGTGGGGGAAAAAAATTGAGTCTCTCCAAGGTGGTAGATGAGTTCAAGAATTTTGCACTATGGATAGGAATTTAGGATTTGCTAATGTAATCAGCATGCTCATGACAGTGTAGGGAAAGATTTGAAGTAGAAAGCCCTGATAGTACAGCTTTCATATAAACCTACTTCAGATATACCCAAAGAGAGACAAATTTATTTGCAATGTTAGAAGTCAGGGAGAAGAGTTATAAAATGCCCCCAGGGATGCTGACAGTGCCAGCACAAGCTCAGTACAAAGATCTGACTGACACTTTTCTCCACCTTTCTTCTTCTGAGCAGTCAGCTCACATGACCAGTGCAGCCAGGCCGTGCCAGAGGGAGGATGAAGAACATTATGTCTATAGTAACTTTCATCTATCCCTTTTCTAAATTCTGTGGAAATATTCTGAAAAGAATACTGAGGGGGAAAACTAAGGAGATGGTTTTGGTTTTAGTCTTTTCTTCTCCCTCCAATAAATAGCATTTCAGTTTTACGTCTGAATGTTCAGGTGTCTGAATTTATTTAACCCTCTAAGAGAAGTAAGTAAGAAGAAAAGTTTAGGCAGTAACCAAGAAGCAGCCAGCTTGTGCTGCCTTCTCAGAGCTTTCCCAGGACTGTCCTACCAACCTAAGAAAGCATAGAAAGCTAAAAGGAATCTGTGTGAGCAGATGGCAAAGGTGAGATGGTCTTCTGCAAGTCATCTTATTCATCCGAATTTCCATTCATTAACTGATAAACAAGGATAATAATTACTGACTCTTACTTTACAGAAATGCTGAGTATCTCCAAAATAC
>NW_007728956.1:258919-260041 GCF_000696425.1 Galeopterus variegatus
CAGTTATTATTGAGTGATATTATGTACCCACATTCAACAAACATTTGTTGAACGTCTTCTATGTGCCAGGCAGTAAGGAAAACAAAGATCAATAAGACATGATTCCTTCCTGTAAAAAGGATGCAAATTCAAGAGGTGGGAGGTATGTGGGAGGTAAAATCGACAGTTTGAATGAAAATTTATTCATTGATTTAACATTCCACAAATGTTTATTGAGCACCTTACTTTATATTAAGTACTGGAGATCAACCATGAACAAAATAAACTTGACTTCTGTCCTCATGAAACTTATAGTCTCGTGGATGAGGTTAGACAATAAAGAGGTAAGTATATAAATAAATAATTGCCAGTTGTAACCATTGTCATCAGGGAACACACAAGTTGCTGTGATAGAGAATAATGCAGAAAAGGATATCGTTATTTAGTGCAAGTGGTTAGGTTCACCCTTTCTCAGGAAGTGATATTTAAGCTGAGATTTAAAGGACAAGATCAAAGGAAGCGCCAGCAAGAAGGCACAAGAGACATGTAAATCCCTTAGGTAGAAAGAGCTTGGTATATTCAAGGGCAAGTAAGAAATGGGATGGAGACTAATTATATAGTGTATGGATTTCTTATTTTGGTGACTAGTTAGTTGAAATAGGTAATGCAGAAGAAGGAACAAGTTGAGGGGGAAGATAATTTCAGGCTGGGATGTGTTGGATTAGAGTTGCCTGTTCACATCCAGGTTATGTTCAATAAGCAATTGGAAACATGTCAGGAGCTTACAAGAAAGGTATGGATGTATCAATCCTCATGGAGGTGACTCCAGGAATCTAAAAAATTAGAAATCATCAACTAAATACCATTAGATGAAGCTGGGGAAACGGACAAGATCACCCAAGGAACAGTGTATAGACTGAATTGAAAGAGAGAATTCTGGACCATGCAGAGTAAGAAGAGACCAAGGTAAAGCAACTGAAGAAATAAAAGGGAAAACCTAGGGAAATGGTATTGTAGAAGCATAGAAAAGAAAATAATTTTAAACAGAAAGTACTCAGCATCATAAAAGAGCCAGTAAAACAAGGATTGGGAAATGTCATTGAATTTTGCAACCAAAAATTCACGACCATGGTGTAGTAATGG
>NW_007728956.1:260853-267185 GCF_000696425.1 Galeopterus variegatus
TGCCTTCATTTTCTCATCTGTAAAACTAGGTTTTCAATCATATCTACTCATAGGGTTTTTATAAGGATTAAATGAGTTAGTACATGTAAAATGCTTACAGCAGTGCCTAGTACATAACAGGTGCTTGGTGAGTGTTACCTACTATGTTGCCATTACGATTATTAGTAAAAGCAGTTTCATTCCATGTAGAAGAATGAGATGAAAACTGGATTGCAGTCAGTTGAGGAATGAACTGGAGGTGAGGAAGAGGTGACAGTAAGTGTAAACTCCTCTCAAGAAGCTTGGCTATTAAGGGGAAAATAGACCGTGATGGTAACTGGAGGTAATCTCAAGGCCAAGAAGAGAATTTTTCTTAGAAATGAGACTTGAAACTGAAGGGAAAGCACTAGCAAGAAAGGAAAGATGGAAGATACAAGAGAGAGGGGAGAGATGATGGAACAAGATTCTGAAGGAGGTAGAAGGGATTGAATAAGATCAGAAGCACAAGTAGAGAAGTCTTAGGTTTGGACACTGTCTTGTTCTGAGGGGGACAAATTGGGAGGATGATTGTAGATGTAAACATTTATAGTAGAGTGAAGGTAGTTTATGTTCAATAGCATATGTCTTTTATAATAAGGTCATTGGCTAAGGAGAGGGACAAAGTTGAGAAAAATGGATTAAAGAGTAGCCAGTGAGGCAAATGGAGAGAGATGGCTGACCAAGGGAAAGATAAGGATTACTCAGTAGCGTGTGAGCTCTGTTAAGACTGGAAACCATCAATCCGTAATGACACCATTACCAATATGCATTCTAGCAATCTTAGGCAGCTAGGTATGGGCACAGGGAAGGCAGAGCATCAGATTGATCCAGGGTTAGGGGTTTGCAGGATCAGTGTTTCAGAAGCGGAAGAGAAGAGAATTAAGGGTCCTGGTGAGAGAAGTTAAAACAAGCAAGCCTGCTGATGAAGCCAGGTGAAGAAGGGGGAAGCAAAAGACTAGAAGCCAGAGGTTCCACTGAGCTCTAAAAGGGAAGGGGTATAGTGGAAATAGAGGAGCAAGAGACCTGATGACGAGGAGGGGAGGGCAATGAGTGAGGGGAGAGCATTTTCAGTTTCAATGCCGACAGAATTCCTGAAGACAGCTCTGGCATATTGCCATAGGAGCATCAGATGGCTGAAGTGAATTCTATCCTAGAAATAGGAAGTGAAAACAAATTAAAACTAGTTTTTTCCTGTGATGCCAAACTCCTGAGTTATTCTTTAGTATTGCTTTCTCTCATGTATCCCAAATGCGCCAATCAGCAGTGTTTAACTGCTGAATTGCTTTTCATCGTTCTCAAATGATAGAAAACAATTGATAATTCGGATACAACTTACAATCTTAAACTTGTGTAATTTGCCTTTGAATTACTCATTCTTCTATAAATTTAGCCCATTTATTAGATGCATTATGTGTTTATTGAATGCAAAAAGGAGTAAGACATAAGCTAAAGAGTATGACCTAAGGGAGAAATATGAGTGATCTTCAAAAAGTTCACAGAAGAATTCATATTATCTTTTAATTCCATTTTTCCATGAACTTTTTGAAGTACCCTCATAGGTAACTAGCATAGAGTGTTACCTGCTATTTATACCTTTCCAGCAGATTTACTTTCCTAATTTTTTTGTCAAAGCTTTTACTAAAAGTACTTTGTTTTATTAGTTCATACTACCTAAAGTAAACAGTCAATAAGTGTTATTTATAATTATTGTTATTATTTTACTATTGTCATCACCCAATAAAAGAGAGAACTTTGAAGCATAAGGGACAGGAGGAAAATCAATAGACTTTTATGTATTTATTATAGAATATCTGTATGTTAATAATTAAAAGTTGACTTGTATGAGTTAGTTATGTGTAATGGTTGCTGTTTTCAGTGACGTTTCCTTTTGCAGCACAGATGAGAGCCATTTTATTTATATTACCTGGCATTAATGTGCTTTAATATTTTTATATATTACCTGGCATTAATGTGCTTTAATATTTTTAGGGATCTTATCCATAGAACAGCTCATCAGCCGGGTAGGTGTGATTGGGGTGACACTCATGGCTCTCCTTTCTGGATTCGGTGCTGTCAACTGCCCATACACGTACATGTCCTACTTCCTCAGGTAACGAGCACTTTGTCTCTTTTCTTTTTTTTCCATTACTTCTTTAGTACATGTGTCATATCATGCCACCATCTTTAATACTTATGTATTAGATCTATGACACTGCCTTTTTATTCTTTTCCTCTGTCCCTACAGGTATTGACTTAAGAATCTTTCTAAATAAGTGTTATTTATATTGCTTGCCCTTGTTATTTTTCCTACATTTATTTATTTTTTTTAAATGGCAGATTTTAACCTGACATGCCCCCTACATCCCACTTTCTAAAGGCACATTTCTAATGGACAGCAGTGTGAGCTAACCCCAACTTCAGCAGATCAGTTCCTCCTAGAAGTAGAACAGTAGAAGACAATGCCATGTTAAAAGTGTGCTTAAACATACATCCTAAATGTCACTGAATCAAAGCTAAGAAAGACCGTAAGATAGCAAAGTACCTTTCGTTGTCCTGAGACCCCAGAAAAATTTAGCTATAAGAAATGACAACAAAAGCATTTTAGCTTACAATAGTCATTTTAATATTTTCTAGAAAAAGGCAGTTCCTTGAATTACTGGGTAACAATTGAGGTTATGTGTCTCGTAAGATGCCTTGTATTATGCTCAAGGGTGGGACCCCAAAACATTTTGCTAACAGTTTGTGCTTATTGTAGGAATGTGACTGACACAGACATTCTAGCCCTGGAACGGCGACTGCTCCAAACTATGGATATGATCATAAGCAAAAAGAAAAGGTAAGATATCAGCACATTAAAAAACTTGTACTCTGTTAACACTTTCTCGACAAGAAAATCTGACTAAATATTGGTGCTGGCAGGAAATTTCATCTTGTTCATTTTTATGATAAGGTAAACTGCCATCAAAGATTTAGTGTCTAGTCTTGTATGAAAGAAAATTCTCAAATTCAACCTTGTTTCCTGAATTTAGATACTTCTCGTACGTAAATTGTTAGAATAACTTTTTCATTTAATTTTTATTTTTTAATTATAATTTTAAAAACTATAGTTATATATTTGTGGGGTACAAAGTGAAGTTATGATTTATGCATACAATATGGAATAATTAAGTCAAGCCAATTAACCTATCCATCACCTCAAATACTTGTTTTTTGTGGTGAGAACATTTGTAATTTACTCTCTTAGCAATTTTGAAATGTACTATACATTATTATTTACTATATTCACCAGGCTGTGTGATATATCACCAAAAAAAAAATAACAAACCTGATTTCTCCTGTCTAATTGAGGCTTTGTGTGCTATGACCAGCATCTCACACTCTTCACCCCCTACGCCACACCCCCCAGCCTTTGGCAACCACAATTCTACTCTGCTTCTTTGCGTTTGATTGTTTTAGATTATACATGAGTGAGAACATGTAGTATTTATCTTTCTGCTCCTGGCTTATTCACTTAGCATAATGTTCTCCACTTCCATCCATGTTATCGCAAATGACAAAAAATTTTTTTAAGGCTGAATAGTATTTCATTGTGTATATATTGTATATCCCATTTTCTTCATTCATCTATTTATGGGCATGTAGGTTGATTCCATAACTTGGCTATTGTAAATAGTGCTGCAATGAATGTGAGAATGCTGACAGGCATCTCTTTGACATACTGATTTCTAATCTTTTGAGCAAATACGCACAAGTGAGATTGCTAGATCATGTGGCAGTTCTATTTTTAGTTTTTTGAGAAACCTCCACAGTTTTCCATAATGGCTATACTAATTTATATTTCCATCAACAGTGTAAAGAGGATTCCCTTTCCTCCATATCCTCACCAACACCTGTTATCTTTCATCCTTTTGATAATAGTCATTATGACTGGTGTGAGTTGATGTCTTACTGTGGTTTTAATTTGCATTTCCTAATGATTAGTGATGTTGAGCATTTTTTAATATATCTGTTGGCCATTTGTATTTCTTCTTTTGATAAATGTCCATTCAATTCTATCCCTCGCCCGTTTAATCTTTCTATAGAGTTGTTTGAGCTCCTTATAAATTTTGGATATTAACCCCTTATCTGACGTATGGCTTGCAAATATTTCCTCCCAGTTTATAGGTTGTCTCTTCACTCTGTTAATTGTTTCCTTTGTCATGTAGAAGTTTTTATTTTGATGTAATCCCACTTGTCTATTTTTGCTTTTGTTGCCTGCACTTTGGGGATCAAATCTAAAAAGTCGTTGCCCAAACCAATGTGGTATAGTTTCTTCTAGTAGTTTTATAGTTTCAGGTCATATGTTTAAGTTTTTTAATCCCACTTGTCTATTTTTGCTTTTGTTGCCTGCACTTTGGGGATCAAATCTAAAAAGTCATTGCCCAAACCAATATGGTATAGTTTCTTCTAGTAGTTTTACAGTTTCAGGTCATATGTTTAAGTTTTGAATTCATTTTAAGTTGATTTTTGTATGTGGAGCGAGATACAGATCCAATTTAATTCTTCTGCATATGGATATCCAGTTTTTCCAACTCCATTTACTAAAGAGACTGCCCTTTTCCCAATGTGTATACTTAGCACCCTTGTCTAAAATTAATTAACCATAAATGTGTGGGTTCATTATTTCTGGGATCTCTTTTCCATTCCATTGGTCTATGAGTTTATTTTTATGCCAGTATCATGCTGCTTTAATTACTGTTGCCTTGTGGTATTGTTTGAAATCAGGTGGTGTGATGCCTCCAGCTTTATTTTTTTCGCTCATGATTGCCTTGGCTCTTTGGGGTTTTTTGTGGTTCCATATGAATTTTAGAATTGTTTTTTTCTATTTCTATGAAAAACGATATTGGAATTTTGATAGGGATTGCAATGAATCTGTAAACTTGGGTAGTATGGACATTATAACAATATTAATGTTCAACATACATTTCTAAAAAGAAACAATTCCATTTATAGTAGCTACAAAAACAAAAAACTTAGAAATAAATTTAACCAAGTAGGTGAAGGACCTGTACACTGAAAACTAAAATGTTAATGAAAGAAATTGAAGAAAACAAATAAATGGAAAGATATCCCATGTTCATGGATTGGTAAAATAACATTTATAGTTGAAGGATGGATGTTGTAAAAATCTGTTGTCCTGTATTTTTGCAAACTTTTTTTATGCCTGACTTAGATCTTTTCAACTTCCTTTTTTCCAACTACTTAAAATTCTTCATGTCTTCTAATTATTATTGTTGTTGTTGTTATTTTAAAAGTACTTTTATTTTATTTTTTTGTGTGTGTGTCTTTTTCATGACTGGGAAGAGGATCGCAGCCCTTGGTGTGGAGTCGCCCACACCATGCTCAGCCAGTGAGCGCACCGGCCATTCCTATATAGGATCCGAACCTGCGGCGGGAGAGTCGCTGCACTCCCAGCGCCGCACTCTCCCGAGTGCACCACGGGCTCGGCCCTTAAAAGTACTTTTAAAATGTACGTTTTCTAAGTGGCATTTTGTAGAAATCTATATATTACAGTGGATAAAAGCATAGACTCTGAAATCAGACTGTCTAAATTTGTGGGGTTTTTTGTGTTTTTTGTTTTTTTTTCCTTTTTGTCTTTTTTTTTTACTGACCGGTAACGGGATCAAAACCCTCGGTGTCGCGCCCGTACCGGGGACCGGCAATGGGATCACAACCCTCGGTGTTGCGCCCGCACCGCGCTCAGCCAGTGAGCGGGAACCGGTCTCCACATGGGATCCGAACCCTCGGCGGGAGCGCCGCCACGCTCCCAAGCGGCGCACTCTCCAGTGCGCCACCAGGCCAGCCCCAGACTGTCTAAATTTGAATCCTTTGTCTAAAACTTAACAATGTGACCTTGAACTAGTTATTTATGTCTTTGTGCCTTGGTTTCCTCCTCTATAAAATAGGGATAATAACAATGAGTTAAGACTACATCTGGCTAAGGACAACTACTGAACTTATTAATAATCGCTGTATGACAATCATTTGGTCTTCATGCTTTGCCTTCATTTATTTATTCATATGTTTATTCATTCAGTAATTTTAGGAAACCTAGTTTATGCCAGGTACTGGGGATAGCATGATGAAAAAGATTATCATTTCCTAACTTTATGGAGCTTATTAGTTTACAGCCTTTGTTAAAGTTATTATTACCCATATATAAATGGTAACATAGAGGTTTTGTTTTTTGTTTTTTCTTTTTCTTTTTTTTTTCTATTTTTTTTTTTATTTTGTCAATATACAATGTAGTTAGTTATTGTGTCCCATCACCGAAA
>NW_007728957.1:0-80288 GCF_000696425.1 Galeopterus variegatus
GCTCACAGGATCGCGCTGTCTCCTGGCGCAGCCGCTCAGACCCGACGCCATCTTAGAATCCATCTTTTAATTCTGTTATTAGATGTTTAACGTCCTTGCATTCTTCCACCACCTCTCTCTGTTTCCTTTTCAGTTCTGCTTGTCCCTGGACACTTATTTTTCTTCTACATTTTTACAGAAGTTGTGTGCTTGCATCCTGCTGAGGACACCAAACAATAGTGTCTAAACTTACTTCAGTTTCTTGAAGAAAATCATTTCTACGTGTACTTTAACTAAAGTTTCAGGTTAATTCCATATATTCATTATGTGGGATTTTTCAAAGCTTTGTAAAGCTTGTTTTCCCTTCTTTCTGCCTTTCACTTACAGAAGACCTCTCCATACTCCCTTGGCAGTACTCTCCACCCAGGAGTTGTTGGCATCCTCTTTCTCAGAGCTGGAGGGGGAGGGAGCTTGATGCACATGACTACTAGTGCGATGTCCACTTCTGGAAAACATTCATATAGGACCTTTCTTCTGGATGAAAGTGGAACCTTTTCTTAATTCCATGACCTAGTTCTCTAAACTGATGAGAAATGTAACAACTTTGCACACTCAGTATACACAGCCCCCAGAATGCATCCAGGACATTGCCACACCCATGGCCACCAGGTGTAGAGGCTACACCTCCCAGGATGCTGTGCACTGGAGCCCATCCCTGCCTGTTTTCTTTGGGGGAGTTCCTCATGGAATTTCACATCTGGAGTCTCTCATGGAGTTTCATTGGGCAGGGGTGGATGGAGGGGGAATAGAAAGATCAGTTCTTAATGTATTAATTTCTATTTGGTTCCTACTCTATTTATTCTGCATTATTAGGGCATAATTGACAAATAAAATAGTATATATGTAAGGTACAAAACTTGATGTTTTGTTTTGTGTTTTCCTTTTTTGTCTTTTTTTTCGTGTCCGGCAACGGATCACAACCCTCAGTGTCGCGCCCGTACCGGACCGGGACCAGCAACGGGATTGCAACCCTCGGTGTTGCGCCCGCACCTCGCTCAGCCAGTGAGCAGGAACCGGTCTGCATGTGGGATCCGAACCCTCGGCGGGAGTGCCACCGCACTCCCAAGCGGCACACTGTAACAGTGTGCCACTGGGCCGGCCCAAAACTTGATGTTTTGATATACATATACATTGTGAAGTTATTACCACAATCAAGCTAATTAACATATTCATCACTGCACATAGTTACTATTTTGGGGGTGTGTGGTAAGAACATGACATAAGATCTACCTTTTTAGAACATTTGTAATATACAGTACAGTATTGTCATCTATAGTCATCATGCTGTATATCAAATCTCCAAAACTTACTCATTTTACATAAATAAAACTTTGTACCCTTTGACCAACTTCTCCCCATTACCCTCTGCTCCAATCCTGGGTAACCACGACTGTACTCCCTTCTTCTATGAATTTGACATTTTTAGGTTCCACATATGAGTGAGATCATGTGGTATTTGCCTTTCTGTGCCTGGCTTATTTCACTTAGCATGATGTCTTCCAGGTTCATCCATGTTGTTGCAAATGGCAAAATTTTCTTCTTTTTATGGTTGAATTCCACTGTGTACAACATGCCCCATTTTCTTTCTTCATTCATCTATTGATAGACATTTGCTTCTACATCTTGGCTATTGTGAATAATGCAATGAAATGGGAGTGCAGAATCTTTTCACGATACTGATTTTACTTCCTTTTGACATATACTCAGAAGTGGAATTGCTGAGTCATAAGATAATTCTGTTTTTAAATTAGGGGGGAAAGTTCATGTTGTTTTCTGTAACAGCCATGCCAAGTTACATTCCCACCAACATTGTATAAGGGTTTCCTTTTCTCCACATCCTCACCAACACTTGCTTTTTATCTTTTTTGATAATAGCAATTCTAACAGGTATGAGATGATATCTCATTGTGGTTTTGATTTGTCTTTCCTTGTTCAGTGATGTTGAGCACCTTTTCATATATCTGTTGACCATTTGTGTGTATTCTTTTGAGAACTGTCTGCTCCTGTACTTTGCCCATTTTTAAAAATTGGATTATTAATTTTTTTGTTATTGAGTTGTATGAGTTCCTTATATATTTTAAATATTAATCCCTTATCAGGTATATGGTCAGCAAATACTTTCTCCAATCTATAGGTTGTCTTTTCCCTCTGTTGATTATTTCTTTGCTGTACAAAAGCTTTTTAGTCTGATACAATCCCATTTGTGCATTTTTGCTTTTGCTGACTGTGCTTTTCATGTCATAGCCAAAAAATTATTGCACAGATCAGTTCTTATTCTTGACATATCACTTTAGAGAGAAGTTAAGAGTGACAAGGTGGACAGCTTCAGCAGCTGCCGAGGTGAGCTGAGACCCACGTGGCTCCTGGACTCAGTCTTAGGCCCTGGAGGGAAGTGCCCACAACATCAGCAATTGCAGAAGTGAGCCAAGACCTGCACAGCACCGGGGCTCAGTCTTAGGCCCCGGAGGGAAGCATCCATAGGCACAGAGGTGAGCCAAGACCTGTGTGGTACTGCAAGCTCAGTCTACAGCCACGGATTCCAGAACAGGGGCTGAGGTGGGGTACTACAGCCACTGCCATACCTATTGTCACTGCAAGGACACTTCACCACCACAGAAGCAGCCAAGGCCACTCTACAGGAAACCTGCTGCTCACTCGACTACAATGATATAAGAAAAGTTACCAGTAGAGCCTGCAAATAGAGGAAGAAATCTTTATCCTCATAACCAACCCCAGAGTAATAGAAGAAGCAAGTCCTCTACCAGATGACCAAACATCAATGAGAAAATACTAGAACTACAAACAAACAAGAAGATATGACACCACCAAAGGAATACAGTAATGCTCAAATTCTAAACCGCATAGAACAGGGAATGCTCGAAATGTCTGAAAAGGAATTCTGAGCAATGATCTTAAGAAAACTCAAAGAGATGAGAATACTTAATTAGAGAACACAATGAAGAAAGAAAAAATATTCAGAATATGAGGGAGGAAATTTACAAAGAGATTAATACCTTAAGAAAGAGTGTAGCAGAACTCCTAGAAATGAAAGATTCACTCAATGAAATAAAAAACAAAACAGACAGCTTGAACAGCAGGCTAGAGCAAGCAGAAGAAAGAATTTAAGATCTCAAAGATGGTCTTTTCAAAACAACCCAGACAGACAAAAAAGAAAAAAAGAAAAAAAGAATTAAAAATAATGAAGAAAATCAAAGAGAGATAGCAGACAACCTCAAGCACTCTAACATCTGAATTATGGATATTCCAGAAGGGGAGGAGAAAGGAAAAGGTATTGAAAACCTATTCAAGGAAATAGTAACAGAATATTTCCAAGGTGTAGGGAAGAATGTAGACCTTCAGATCCAGGGAGCTCAAAAGTCCCCAAACAAATTCAATTCTAAAAGATTCTCTCAAAGACACATTACAGTCAAATTTGTAAAGCTCAAAGACAAAGAGAGAATTCTAAAAGCAGCAAGAGAAAAGGTGCCAAGTTACCTATAAGGGAACCCTCATCAGATTAACAGCATACTTTTCATCTGAAACTCTACAGGCCAGAAGAAAGTGGAATGATATATTCAAAATGCTAAAAGAAAAAAATTGCCATCTAAGAATTCTTTACCCAGGAAGACTCTCCTTCAGAAATGAGGGAGAAATACTGTATTTCACAGACAAAAATTGTGGGAGTTCACCACCACATGACCAGTCCTGCAAGAAATTATCAAGGGAGTCCTTCATCTGGAATCTGAATAACAATGATCACTATTACAAACACACAAGAAAGAGCAAAACCCACAATTAAAACAAAGATGCCAGTGAGAAAAAGCAAGAAGCTAAATCATGCCACCTTCAATTTCCAACATAAAACATTTCCAACATTATGTTTTCCAATATAAAACATCTAAACAAAAAGCAATTAATTGACAGGAATTAAACAATGCCTGTCGATAACAACCCTCAATTTGAATGGATTAAACTCCCTATTCAAAAGACACAGACTGATTGATTGTATTAAAAAACTACACCAAAGTATATGCTGTCTTCAAGAGACCCATCTCACCTATACAGACACACACAGACTAAAAGCGAAAGATAGAAAAAGATATACCATGCAAAAGTAAATCAAAAGCAAGCAGGAGTAGCTATTCTTATATCAGATAAAATAGACTTTAAACCAAAAACCGTAAAAAGAGACAAGATCACTATATAATGATAAAAGGATCTAACCAGCTAGAAGACATAACAATCATAAATATGTGTGCACTCAATACTGGAGCACCCAGATATATAAAGCAAATACTCTTAGACCTAAAGAAAGAAATAGGCCCTAACACGTTAATAGTGGGTGACCTGAACACACCACTTTCAGTACAGTACAGATCTTCCAGGCAAAAAATCAACAAAGAGACATAGGATTTAAACTTCACCTTAGACCAACTGGACCTGGTGGATATATACAGAACGTTTCACCCAACAACTAAAGAATATAAATTCTTCTCATCAGCACATGGGACGTTCTCCAAGTAGACCACATATTATGTCACAAATCTTGTCTCAGCAAATTCAAAAAAATCAAAATCATTCCAAGTATCTTTTCAGACCACAATGGACTAAAACTGGAAATGAATAACAAGGAAAACTCTGGAAACTATATAAATACATGGAAACTAAACAATAGGCTCCTGAATGACCTATGGGTCCAACAAGAAATTAAACAGGAAATCAAAAAATTTCTAGAAACTAATGAAAATAAGGATACATCATACCAAAACCTGTGGGATACTGCAAAAGCAGTGAACTAAGATGGAAGTTTATTGCAATAAACACTCACATCAGAAGAATGTAAACACTTCAAATAAATAGCCTAACACTACACCTCAAAGAACTAGAAAATCAACAACAATGCAATCCTAAAGGTAGTAGATGGAAAGAAATAATTAAGATCAGAGCAGAACTAAATGAAATAGAGACCTAAAAAATGATACAAAAGATCAACAAAACAAAAGGTTGTTTTTTTGAAAAGATAAATAAAATAGACAAACTATTTACTAGGTTACAATAAAAAGAAGAGAGAAGATCCAAATAACAAAAATCAGAAATGAAAAGGGAGGCATTATAACCGATATCACAGAAATACAAAGAATCATTAGAGACTATTATAAACAACTGTATGACAACAAATATGAAAACCTGGAAGATATGGATAAGTTTCTGTACACATACAGACTACCCAGACTGAATCAAGAAGAGAGAGAAAACTTGAACAGACCAATAACAAGCAATGAGATTGAAGTGAAAATCAGCAATCTTCCAAAAAAGAAAAGCCCTGAATGGCTTTAAAGCTGAATTCTATCAAAAGTTTAAAGAGGAATTAATACCAATTCTCCTCAAACTATCCCAAAAAATTGAAACAGAAGATACTCTCCCAAACTCATTCTATGAGGCCAACATAACTCTGATACCCAAATCAAATAAAGACACAACAAAAAGAGAAAATTATAGGCCAATGTCCTGAAGAACATATATGCAAAAATCATCAACAAAATATTAGTAATTAGAATATAGCAACACATTAAAAAAATTATGCACCATGATCAAGTGGGATTCATCACAGGGCTGCAAGGATGTTTTAACATATGAAAGTCAATAAATGTGATACATCACATCAACAAAATCAAGGACAAAAACCATATGATTATCTCAATAGACCCTGAAAAAACATTTGACAAAATTCAACATCCCTTCATGATTAAAGACTCTCAACAAATTAGATATATAGAAGGAAAGTATCTCAACACAATAAAAGCCATCTATGACAAGCCCACCACCAGTATCATTCCAAATGGGGAAAAACTGAAGGCTTTTCACTTAAGAACAGGAAAAAGACAAGGATGCTCACTCTCACCACTTCTACTTAACATAGTGCTAGAGGTACTAGCCAGAGCAATCAGACAAGAGAAAGAAATAAAGGGCATCCGGATTGTAAAAGATAAAGTCAAACTGTCCCTATTTGCAAATGACATGATATTATATAAAGAAAAACCTAAAGACTCTATCAAAAAAACCCTAGAGCTGGTTAATAATTTCAGTAACATTGCAAGATACAAAATAAATGCCCCTAAATCAATTGCATCTATATTCTCCAATAATGAGCTAACAGAAAGAGGAATCAAGAAAATAAGCCCATTCACAACAGTCATGCACACAAAATAAAATACCTAGGAACCAATTTGACCAAGGAGGTGAAAGATCTGTACAATGAGAACTACAAACCACTACTAAAAGAAATTACAGAAGAAACAAAAAGATGGAAATACATTCCATGCTCTTGGATTGGAAGAATTAACATTGTGAAAATGTCTATACTACCCAAAGTGATCTACAGATTCGATGCAATCCCTATCAAAATACCAACAGCATTCTTTACAGAAATAGAAAAAACAATCTTAACATTCATATAGAACAAGAAAAGACCCTGAATAGCCAAAGCAATCTGGAGCAAAATAAAATAAAATAAAATAAAATAAAACCAGAGGCATAACACTACCTGACTTCAAATTATACTAGAAAGCTGTAGTAACCAAAGAACATGGTACTGGCACACAAACATACACTCAGATCAGTGGAGCAGAATAGAGAACCCAGAAATCACCCCCTCAGGCTTACAACCATCTGATATTTGACAAAGGAAACAAAAATCTACATGGGGGAAAAGACTGCTTCTTTAATAGGTGGTGCTTTCAAAATTAGATATCCATATGCAGAAGAATGAAACTAGACATGCATTTCTCACCATATACTAAAATAAACTCAAAAATGGATTAAAGACTTAAGTATAAGACCTGAAACTGTAACATTACTAAGGGAAAATATAGGGGAAACACTTCAGGAACTAGGTCTATGCACAGACACTATATAAACATGAGTCCAAAAGCATAAGCAACAAAAGAAAAAAATAAACAAATGGGACTATATCAAACTAAAAAGCTTTTGCACAGCAAAGGAAACAATCAGTAGAGTAAAATGACAACCTACAGAGTCGGAGAAAATTTTTGCTAAGTATGCATCTGATAAGGTATTAATATCCATAATATACAAGGAACCCAAACAATTACACAGTAAAAAAACAAATAACCCAATTAAAAAATGGGCAAAGGAGCTGAATAGACATTTTTCAAAGGAAGACATACAAATGGACAACAGGTACATGATAAAATGCTCAACATCACCAGTCATCAGGGAGATGCAAATTAAAACCACATTGTGGTACCACCTTATTCCAGTTAGACTGGCTACAATCAAACAGAGAATAACAAATGTTGGTGAGGGTGTGGAGAGAAGGGAATGCTTCTACACTGTTGATGGGACTGTAAATTAGTACAGCCACTAAGGAAAACATTATGGAGGTTTCTCAAACAACTACAGACAGATCTTCCATATGATCCAGCAATCCCGCTTCTGGGTGTATACCCAAAGGAATGGAAATCATCATGTTAAAGGGATACCTGCACTCCCATGTTCATCACAGCTCTGTTTACAATAGCCAAGATATGGAACCAACCTAAATGTCCATCAATGGACAATAGGTTAAGGAAAATGTGGCATATATACACCATGGAATACTACTCTGCCATAACAAAGAATGAAATTCTCCCATTTGCAACAACATTGATGAGCCTGGAGAAACTCATGTTGAGTGAAATAAGCAAAGCACAGCAGGATAAATACCACATGTACTCACTCATAAGTGGAAGCTAAGAGAGAAAGAAGGAAGGAAAGAAAGACCACAGTGCTGTGTTGTACTTCCAGAGGGAGAGAGCTTACCTAGGGATACAAATTGGAGTGAGGGAAAGGGGGATGGGGAGGGAGGTGGAGGATAATTGGGTGGGGGACATGTGGTATAATTGCAATTTATAGTAATGGGTATGCTGCCAGTATGGATCTGACTATCACATCTTGGGCATGAGTGTAGACAATCAGCTTTGTATCTCATGAATGTACTATGCAAAATACTTTCCAAAATGAAAACAAAACAAAACAAAACAAAACAAAAAAAAAGAGAGCGAGGCAAGGTGAAGAACATAATTACCATTTTAAGCAAAAGAAATCAGTTTTCTCCCCCAGGGTTAACTTTTTAAACCTCATGAGTAAACTACTCTGACATCTTTCACCCTCAGCTTCTATACTCTCTCCCTCCTGCTATTTGTTGAAACATTTTTCTGTATTTTATATTTACACATTTCTTCCATGTACTCCCTATACCACTGAAAATGGCACCAGCACCCTGCTGTGTCCTGAAATAGGCTTTTCTAGGGAACCAGTGACCTTCTGTGCACTAATTTGTTACCTGCCTCTTCTTGGTCCTTCTCCTGCTTACTCCTACTCCAAGGACTCTGTGGACTCTGTTCCTTGTTCTTTTTCTCTGGCCACCTCTTGTCATATCCCTCACTGGCTGTGCTTCTGCAGTTATGGCCCACGTGCCCCAAGGCTCTCCTATCAGCCTTTCTCTCGCGATGTGGCACACTTGCACCTTGTAGAGAGCATCCATCTTGTCATCTTTTGGCAGATGACTACTTTGCCCTGAACTTGTCTGCAAGGTCCACCCACTGAATGTGCTCACCCATCTCCAGGTCTCCTCTCCCCTGGGCACACAGGAAGACACTGCCCGGCCCCCTGCCTTTAGGTTAGGTGGGACCATGCGAATAGTTCTAGCCAAAGAAATGTGAGCAAAAGTGGCATGTTTTACTATTGGGCCAAAGTATTGAAAATCCAGTTTTCTTTGTAAATATACTTTTAAAAATTCTAGAATAGTTTTAGATTTACAAAAAAGTTGTGAAGGTAGTACAGAGAGTTTCCATATACCTGCACCTGAGATCACCTATTATTAATATCCTATATTAGTATCATATGTCCACAATTAATGAACCAGTATTGACACATTATTATGAACTAAAGTTCATACTTTATTCATGTTTCCTTAGTTTTTAGCTAATGTCCCTTTCCTGCTCCGGGCTCTCATCCAGGATAAGACATTACATTTAGTCATTATGTCTCCTTAGGCTTCTCTTAACTGAGGCAGTTTCTCAGACTTTCCTTAATTTTTTTAAAACTGCTTTATTGAAGTGTAATTGGCATACAAAAAGCTGTACTTATTTAATATATACAACTTGACAAGTTTGAAGTGTACCGCCTTGAAACCACTACCACAATATATGCCGTACACACATCCATCACCTTCAAAAGTTTCCCTCTTTAATTATTATTATTATTTTTGAAAGGTAGTTGCCAGGGGTTGAAGGGAGGGGGAAACAGTGAGGTGATGGTGAAAGGGTACAATATTCCAGTTACACAAGGCGAGCAAGTCCTAGAGATCTACTACACAGTGTAGTGCCTGTACTTAACAATACTATACTGTGTACTTAAAGACTTGCAAAGACGGTAGATCTTACGTTAAGTGCTCTTATCAGCAAAAAAAAAAAAGACTTTCTATTTTTGGATAACCTGTATTTATTTTTGAGAAGTACTGGCCAGGTGTTTTGTGGAAAGTCACTCAGCTGATATTTGTCTGATAATTTTCTCATGGCTAGACTGGGGTAAGGAGCCATATTCATCACGTCATATTAAGAGGACATACTATCAACATGGCTTATAGCTGTGGACATCCATCGATCACCTGGCCCAGGTGTGTTTGTCAGGTGTCTCCACCTCACAGTTACTCTCCCCGCCTTCCATGCTGTTTCCTTTGTGGGGAAGTCACTACATGTAGCCCCCACTTAGTCGGGGGTTATGTTTCACCTCTGTGGGGACACAAGACCCGGTGTTTTTCACATTCTACTTTTCCCTGCTGCCTAATTTTGCTGCAATCGTGGCATTGAGGCTTATTTGTTAGTACAGCACAGCCTAATCAATCCTGATTAATACATCAGTTTTTCCATCTGCCTGCATGGTTGTCCCACTGATGCCTTGAAGTTAGCACATCTGAAACCAATTTCATCAAACTCCCAGCAGTTCTTTCAAACTTCCCTTTTTTAATTAAATAAATCACTCACTATAAAGGTCCACAATTCAGAAGCTTAACTTCCCTTTAGCCTGCAGAAAATAGCCTGAAGTTTATAAACTGACTTCATGAAAAATACATTTTTCTCATTCGTATTTTGCATTAGTCAGAGTTCTTAGTTCCAACAAGTGATAATAAATGAATGCTTGTATCCAAATACAAAGAAAAGGAAGGCTATTGGGTAGCTCCTCACGACACCATTGGGAAGGGTGGAGAACCTGGCCTGCAAGAGAAGCAAGAATTAGGTGGGCTGGAAGGCAGTGATCTGATGTAGGTGGCAACCCAGAATATATGCCCCACTGGACATGTGATATCAGTGCTGGTGAACTTTGCAAAGCTCGTAGTATGCTCTCCTTACTACAGCCCCTAGTGAATTCTCCACATCACTGTTGCCATAAGGAATTTCTCAGTTCTTCCAGACGTACCTCATTCTCTCGACATTCAAAAACCCAGGTGGGACCTTTTCTAGACCAAGCCTGTATCACATGCTCACACTCAGTTGCTACAGGACAGGTTGAGGGAATATCTGTTCCTGCCTTCAACCGAGAGGCACACGCTGGAAAGTCTTCAAATAATTGAAAAGGTATATGGATTCCAGGGAGCAAAATTTAACAGTTGAAGTTTGTGAGAATCAGAAGCTAATTACCTTGCTCAAGGCCAAGTGGCAAAGCTCATTTCAGATCCGGAATCAGTCTTCATTTTGACCTCTTCTCTATTCCTAAAATTCCTTCCTTCCTTTTCATCCTTGGTGATAGAGCTATTGAGGGCTCTTGTTACCTGCTGTCTAAGCTAATGCAGTAGACTTCCGCCTCGTACCAAAGCGTCAGTGATTCTCCAGTTACACAGAGGGTAGAGTTCAACTCCACCCGATACTTCCCAGGTTCTCCACAGTCCTGGCCCCACCCTCCACTCCCCTCCAGCTCTCTAACCTCACTCTTCAGACATACCCATCCTCACGGTTTCTCAAAGTGGAGTTTCCTATACTACTCAGTGACCCCCTAGGGATTTTGTTAGAAAAACATATTCAAAATTGACTCCTTCTCTAGACCAAATATCTGTCAGGGGAGCATGAGCCATTGCATTTATAGCAGCATTTCAGATGATCAGAGGATTTTTGTTGAAGATTGAAAACCTGGACCTAGTTAGCATCACACCAGAGTAATCCTGCTGCTTGAATATGTCCCGAACTTTTGCATGTCTACACATTTGCTGCTACTTTTGTTTGTAATGCAGAGGAAAATGTCTCTTATTTCATCTTTCTCTACGTAAAGTCACTTCCATTCTCCAAGCACACTTTCCATGCCATCTCCTCCAGGAAGCCTGCCCAGTGTGCAGGGAACTGCTTGTGTTCCCCTCAATGCTTTCACATCCCACACCCTGCTACATGCTGTAATCAACTGGTCCTTGTTTCTTCCTTGCTGTCTTTAATCCCCATGAGAAGAGAAACCTTATCTTATTTGTCGGTGTAGCCTTTCTACATAGTAGCTGGTCAAAATGTTATTTGGACTTGAATTGTATTGAAGGAGCTTGTGATACAACTAGGGTCACCAAGCCAAGTGAGGCACAGCTGCTGTTGTTGATCCCAGCTCTCCTGAGAGACAAAGATGAAGTTAAATCATAGGGCTGCATCTCACAGTGGATGCAGAGCTTGTGGTGCTATCAGACCCTCTGCTATTTTATTGGAAAGATGAAGTAGGCACCCACAAACCACACTCACATACACATACCACAAGGCATAAAGGAAATTTCTGGACAAGCTGTCACTCTGGGTTTATTAGCTGCTTCACTTGCGTGATTATGGAAAGATTTTAATTTTAGCTTTACACTTGCCATGTCTCCACTTTTTCTGCTCAAAATAACTTGCCTCTAAAGCCAGCCCACTGCAGTCATTTCCAGCACCCTCGCTCCTCCTTGTGTGGAGTGGGGCCCACTGAGCTGAGCTGAGAACCCAGCTTAGAAGCACCCAGTGATAGAGCCCACAAAGCAGAAACATGGAAAACCAGTTCCCTAATGGCCAAATCCAATGCTACCAAACTCAGCATAGTGGAAGCATGCAAGAAACACTCTCTGCTCAGTGTCAATTCCGTGATTCCATTATTGTAATAAAGACATGTTTCTTTCAAGAGGCAGACAGTAGTGACCAGGAACCATGTTGGTTTATCTGAGAATTTGTCCTTTCCTTGCTCCTTTTTCCCCCATCTCCTTTCTTCCCTCCCTCCCTCATTCTCACTTTTTTGTTAAGCCCACATAATTTCTGTTCAATAGAATAATAAATAACTTGGACGTTTTTTCCAGTGCATGAAAAATACCTTCAAGTTCTACTTGCAGAAAAATTCAGTTTGATCCCTAGACTCAGACTTTCCAAAGAAGATGGAAGATAGCTGGAGAGGACAAAAGCCCCTGTAGAGGAGACCCGGGGCTGTGGAGAAGCCAGAGCACCTTCCTGAGTGAGCCAGCCCCACACTCCAGGCCCTGGAGCAGAGTTCGCCCCTGCCCTGCCAGTGCCCACCTCCCACTCAACCTTTATGTTTCTATCTCTTCTCTAAAATGAGGGTGATCATTCATAGTTCATGTGGAGGTGAGGATCCAATGAACTGTTGTGAGTGAAAGTATTCCCAACAGACTTTCAATTAACAGTGAATTTCTTCCTGCTTTCCAATCCCCTATAAAGCCTACTCCTAGAAAAACAGGGAAAAGACAAGAAGATATATTTAGCCAGCCTAAATTAAATGTGGTTTTAAAAAAAACGAAATGGGCAAGCAATGGAGCCAGATGCCCAGGGTCCTGAGACAGGGCTGTGGGCTTGAACCCCACCCACAAGCAGGCAAGCAGGGGAGCCGGCCAACCTGGGTCCTCAGACAGGAGCCAGGGCCAGCCCCCTCACCCCACAACAACATCTTAGAATGTACTTACAGCCACGTGGGTTTATTTGGGGTGTGTAGCTTATGTGCTCATGACCCTCACAAAACTTCTCTTTAGATTTTTCTAATTCATTTTTAAGAGTTCTTTTTGCATTAAGGATGTTGATCTTTGAGTGTTAAATTTGTTCCTTATCAATTGACTTTAAATTTAATTTGTGATGTTTTCCTTCAGTTCTATGTTTAGAAAATAATTTTATATCTAAAAATTAAAAAAAAACTGATGGGCTTAATTTTGTAAGAGCTTAAAATATTAAAAAAAATGAAAATTATTGTAATTTTGAAAATTACAACAACAGGAGGAAAAACACTCACTGGGTGGGCTCAATAATAGGGTAGAGATGATAAAACATAGTCGGCCAACTTAAGGACAGATTTTAAAAGTTTGCCTGATGTGAGCAACTCAGGAAAAAAAGACTGGAAAAAAGAATGAACAAAGCCTCAGGGGTCTGTGGGACAGTAACAAAAGACCCAACACTTGAATCACTGGACTCCCTAAGGCGGAGAAGAGAGTGGGCCTGAAGAGCACTGGACAATCAATGGCTGAAAACACCCCAAATTCAGAAAAAGACATAAATCCATAAATTCATGAAGCTGGGCAAGCCCCAAGTAAGATACACACAAAGAAATCCAAGCCAGGACACATCATAATTAAACTTTGGAAAGCTAAAGACAAATTTTAAGAATCTCAAAAATATAATCTAATTTTCTGCTTCCAGAAACTAGAAAAAGCAGAATAAAATAGACCCAAAACAAGCCGAATGAAGCCAAAGAAACAAAAGGCATAAAGTTTGGAGAGAAAGATGCAGAACTCTATTTGCAGATGATTTGATTTTATTTGTAGAAAATTTCAGAGAATCTTAAAAAAAGAAAAGAAAAACACTCAGAATAAATGAGTTCAGCAAGGTTGCTTTATACACAAGAACAGCACACAAAAGTCAATCACATTTATATGTACTAACCATAGATATGTGGAAACTAAAATTAAATACACAATACAATTTATAATTTCTCTAAAGAAAATGAATACTTAGGCATACCCTTAACAAAATATACAGAATCTATATACTAAAAATTATACAATATTGATGATAGAAATCAAAGAAGACCTAAATAAATGTAGAAACATGATATATTCATGTTTTGAGGACATAACATAGTAAAGTGTCAAGTCTTGACAAATTGATTTATAAGGTCAATGTAATTATTATCAAAATCCCAGCAAAGTTTTTCATATATATAGACAAGCTTGTCTAAAACCTATATGGAAAGGCGTAGCCCCCAGAATAGCTAAAGCAAACTCGACAAAGAAGAGTATAGTGGGAGGAATCACTTTACGCCATATAAAGTTTACTATAATGCTACAGTAATCAGGTCTGTGGTTTTGGTGGACTCGATGCCAAAAGCATGATCCAAAAAAGAAAAAATTGTTCAATTGAATCTCACAAAATTTTAAAGTTTCTCTCAGCTCAAGCTGATGTGAAGAGGGTAAAATGACTAGCTGCAGTCAGCGAGAAAACCTTTGCAAACCACACATTCAACAAAGGACTAATATCTAAAATATATAAAGATCTTTCAAAACTGAGCAGTGAAAACACAAATGAGTCAATTAGAAAATGGGCCAAAGACATGAGCAGACATTTTATGAAAGTGGACACACATATGACAAATAGACACATCAAATGATATTTAACATAGTCATCAGTAAATGAAAGTTAAAACCACAATGGAATATCACTATGCATCTATCAGCATAGCTAAAATAAAAAATAGTGACCACACCAAATGCTGGTGAAGATGTGGAGAAACTGGATCACTGATACACACTGGCGGGAATGTGAAATAGTACAGCCACTCCAGAAAACATTTTGGTAGCTTTTACAATGCAACGTATGTAATTACCGTACGACACAGTAACTGTCCCCTCTAGTTTATCATGGACAATTGAAAAAAATTATGTTCACATAAAAACTTACCCACAAATATTTATAGCAGCTTGATTTTTAATAGTCAAAAACTGGAATTAGCCCAGAGGTCCTTCAACACATGAATGCTTAACAAATGGTGATGTGTGTCATGGAATACGACTCAGAAATGCAAAGCAACAAACTATCAATACATGCAGCACATTAGATGAATCTCCTGGAAATTATTCTGAGTGTAAAAAGGCCAGTATCAATAGGTTACATACCGTTACAATTCCATTCACAAAACATTCTTGAAACGACAAAACTATGGAAATGGAGAACAGAATATTACTTTCCAGAGGTTAGGGATAGAGGATAGGATGTGGAGGTCAAAAGGGGTGGGGGAGCAGTGGAGAGGGGGTGTGGTTTTAAAAAAGCAACAGGAAGGATGCTTTGGTTACAAAGCAGTTTAGTGTGTTGACTCTGATGGTGGAAACAGTAACATTAACCTACGTGTGTGATAAAATGGTATGGAACTAAATACACATACTCAAATAAATACAAGCATTCCCTTTGGTATGTGCAGGGGGTTGGCTCCAGGATCCCTGCAGACGCCAAAAGTGCATATGCTCAACTCCCTGATATAAAGTGTGTGGTAGCTGCATATTTTCCACACACATCTTCCCAAATACTTTAAATCATCTCCAGAGTACTTATAACACCTAATACAGTGTAAATGCTATGTAAATAGTTGTCAGGCCGTGTTGTTGTTTTATTTGTACTATTTTAAATGGTTGTATTCTTGTTTTTTATTGTTTCTTTTCCCAACTATTTTTCATCTGTGGTTGGTTGAATCAGCTAATGTGGAAGCTGTGAAAACCGAGGGCCAACTGTACAAGCAAAAGTGACTTAATCTGAATCAGATCAATCTTTGTCAATATCCTGGTTGTGCTATTACACTCTAATTTTTCAAAATGTTACATTGAGGGAAACTGGGTAAAGTATGCCAAGAATCTTTCTGTATTGTTTCTTCTTACAACTGCACGCGAATCTATAATTATCTTAAAAATTTCAATGAATAAATACTTTTAAGCAGACCAAAAGAATTTATGTCATTAGCTTTTATTGGCTATTCCCTTACTCTGTGTGTCTCAGAAGCATCGCATCGGAATGGAAATATCCCACGATTTGAGACCCAGGTTTATTCTTGGCTCCAATTTCCGCCTCCAATTTTTACAGCCTGCAGGACACGGGTGAGCCATTCAGCCTCTGAGAGCGTCAGTCTCTGTGCTTATAAATGTGCTTACTGACACTCCCTCACCAAGCTCGTCAGGAGGGTTAAATGACATCATGTGACTGCATCTAGAGTGGATATCCAGTAAAGCTGATTCCTTCTCTGCCTCACAGGACACTAGTGGATGTTTGCAATTGTTCTCTGGCCCATTCATTCATCCATATGACAAGTATTTATTGATCTCAGACCAAAACAGGCATTGTGTTTGGAGCTGGGCATGCAGCTGTGATCAATGGATGTATCACTCCTGCCCTCCAGGAGACAGACATTGAACAACCGGTTCCTCAGATCAACTCAGTGTTAGTATGACGGTGATATGCTCTGATCTCACCGTCATCTTGGGCTTTTTCTGGGCATTCATTCGGTCATCCGTTCAGTTATGTCATTGGGTGCCTACCCTGTCCTGAGTTCTGGGATGTCATGTAAATGGACACAGCTCACTGTCCACAGCCATCTCTCTGTTCACTGTCAGATTGTCTTCTGCTCTGGATCATCCACACTCCCTATGCTATAAGTTGGCTAACCCAAGGCCTTTTGAACTGAAGATATCTCAAGGAAGGGTCCATACTTCCGTTGTCACTGTAGTATAACTCTGTTAGTCGATTCGGGCTGCTATAACAGAATACCACAGACTGGGTAGATTGAACAACAAACACTTTTTTCTCATAGTTCTGGAGGCTGGAAGTCCAAGAGCAAGATGCCAGCAGATCTGGTGTTTGGTGAGGGCCCTCTCCCTGGTTTGCAGGTGGCCACGTTTCCTTGTGTTCTCACAGGACAGAGAGCAGAGAGACAGAAAGCGTGCTCTCAAGTCTCTTCTTATGAGGAGGCTAATCTCATCATGAGGGCTCCAACCTCATGACCTAGTCACCTCCCATAGGCCCCGCCTCCTGATATTATCACATTGGGGGTTAGGATGGAGACATATGAATTGCAGGGGGCACAAACGTTCAGCCTATAATGATAACTTTAAAATAAAATATCTTTTAAGCAATTCTCTGAAGCTAGTGGACTGGGGGGTATCTGTTGCTTATCCCCTTTCCCCCTTTTCTTTCTTCCTAGAGGTGCCCAGAGATTCCCTGGAGCACACCTCACCTCCCTGTGTAGTGCCTAGAGCTGGAGAATTAGAGGCAGCATGTGGGTGAAGGTCTGGTTGCCACAAACCATCCGCATGAGATCCCATGTCCACAGCGGTAGGTTCAGTGTCCAGGCCAATTGGTATGTGGCACTTCTCAGGCCCAGCTTTGGTTTATTTGGTCCAATCAAAATAAAGCCAAGGCCTCTGACAGTTGCGGGAAGAAGTGAGGACAAGGAACCCTGCCTTTTGCTCCCAAAGTTGTGAGCAACCATTCTGCAACCCAAGGGCAGCTAGCCTGAGGATGTCGCCTACACACAGAGGAAGGGGCAGGTGAGAGACTGCCGAGCCTAAGGCCTGACAGAGCTTCACCGGGAAACCTGAGATCTCCTTCTGTGGGGCCACGAACGAAGCACATGTGTCAAAACCAGTTGTAGCTGGTTTTTCTCTTACTTGCAACGAAAACATCCTGAGAATGACACACATCCATTTGTTTTTCTCTTTGATCGTGCCAAATATGAGCTAACTGGGGCTCAAAAAGTTTAAATGACTTGCCAAAGAACACTGGAAAAGCATTAAAGAGAGGCACTGGAGCCCTCCATAGAGGTCCCAGGTGTCACAGAAGGCCTAGGTCAGGGGTGGAGAGAGTCCAGGGACATGAAGAATGCTCACCATTATGTGCCATTAGCCAACCCCAGGCTCTGCACTGAGCAATCATTTCTGCAAGCTTTATTCCAGGTCAGTTATTAACCAGGGCAAGAGTGGACATTTGAAATTATGCATGCATACCAGTGTCTCTCAAAAATGTGAAAGGAAACAGGGAAGAGCTGCTGAGAAAGTTAAGCTTGTGCTGGGAAATCAGATCCATCTGCTCAAACCCTCTACACCTGTCTAATGGGGTGTTATTAGTGAAGTCGGCCTGTTTCACGGGAGTTATTGATCTCTTCCCATTCTTCTCCACCTTATTATTTTCTTCTCATTTCCCGTGATCTCGTTTAAGTTCAGTCTCATTCATCTATAATTTCCAAGGTAAAGCAAAAAAAGATTTAAATGACACAATGCAAGGATCTCTAAAAGGTGAAACTAAAATGAAAAAAATAAATGTGGAATAGTTATTTCCTCACCTAGGAATCATCTGTAATTTCTGGAAAGATTCTTATGACTTAGAGGGCTGAAGAACCTTCCAGGGGACTTCCTGCCAAGCAGATGCCAAAAGGTCACTCTGGGCTGGTGTAATCTCCCGAGAAACTATGCTGCAGAGCTGGCGTGACCTCCCAAGAGACCATGCCACAGGGAGGAAAGGGGGCGATGTAAGCAGGTGGAACGGGAAGAGCTGGACGCCTTGCCGCCTGCAGCAAGAGACCGCACCTCCGCGGGCCTCAGCATCCTGGTTTGTAAGCGTGTAATCTGTCACCTTCCTGGTGGTTGTGAGATTTTAAATTTCTAAAAATTTATTACTGCCAAACAGATGACAGCAGCCATGTTCTGATATTAACATGAAAATACCTGGCAAGGATCTGGGAGCCCCAAGGAAGACATTTTGACAGGCAGCTTCCAGCTTCAAGTCTTCCTGATTCTGTTCCCTCCTTTCCCACCTCTCCTCTTTTGGCTTCTGAAAATGATGCTATAATTAGACATTTTGCCCAGGGGTGCTCTTGGAAATATGATGACACAGAAACATTGTTTCCAGTCTCACAGATGAAAAGAGGAAGGCGACAGGTGGGGGAAAGCGTGTGGTGGTGGCCGGGCACAGGCGGGTACCTCTGACTGCTATAAACATGCGCTGCTCCTGTAACAATTCTGCCACAAGTTTTCATTACCTCCGTTTCCCAGATGGGGACACTGAGGCTCAGCACCTTATGGTCATATTGTTAGTATTTTTTTTACAATCAATGTGTGCAAAGTATAGGTGTATAAAAATCAGACATAACACAAAATAAGGTTGACAGATGTGATAACTGTGTTGGCAATGACATGCGATATGAGATGCTTTCAATAATGTTGCTGAAAATAAGAGCTCCTGGAACGAGAGGGGGCAGCGTACTGGGGGCCCATGAGGAGGGCTGGCAAGAGCCACCTGCAGACGGTGCACAAGAGCATCCCCAGCAGATGGAGAGCGTGACTGGGCGCAGGTGGAAACGCCGTGGCTATGCAGCCCCCTCCTACCTCCCTTTCTTCCATGGGTTCCCCATAAGCAGAATCTGAGACAAGAACTTGGGTAGTGGTGGTGTGTTTGGGAAGGGACCCCAGAAATCGGGAGTGAGGAAGGAGGGAGCATGAGATGCAGAAAAAGGAGATAAAAGGGTGTATTATTGAGTTGGCCACCAGGATGACTGTCCTGGAGCAAGTGAGAAGCATCCTGAGCAGTAAGAAACTCTTCTGGACCCACTTGTTCACCCACCAAGGGAGCTCCCAAGGCTTGAGAGGGCCCTGAAGAAGCAATGGAAGGTAGTGTGTTGCAGGAAGTGTCTGTGCTACCCTGGGTTCTCCCCTGGGATGCTCCCCTGCAGCTGTGTCTGGAGTCAGTGAGGACTGAGGGGTGACATGGACTGCACAGTGTCTATCTTAAGGGTGAACTGAAGACTTATAAATCTCTAAGTAGTGAAGACCAGCTTTCCAAGCACTCCCCATTGCCTCCCTCAGGGATATCTGTCAACACCTGGCAGAGTACCTGCAAGTCATCGGCATTCGATAAATTGCTGTTGAACAGAATCCAGTGATGTCTCCCATTGCCGTGTGGGGAGAAAAAAAGAAAAGAAAAGTATGTGATCCCAAAAGACAGAACTGGGACCAATGAATTGCTTTCACAGGAGGCAAGTTTTCTCACAGAGGTGGTTCAAGACATGCTGAGTTCCTGTCTTTGTTGGGAGAGGGGCTGGAGCTCAGCGGTGTGATGGTCCAGCAGGGATGTTATCGAGTAGATTCCTGCACACAAAAGCAAGGGGAAAGAGGTGACTTCTCAGGACTTCATGCCTGAAAATATCTTTATTCTAGGTGAGCCGGAAAAACAAAATTCTACAATAAAATGTAGATAATGAAGTCAAGAGTGACTGGATCTCCACAAGAACAGCTGGATAAATCCTGGTGACAGAATAGCCACAACACTGTGGTTTCCCTTTTTGAATTAAGTGTATTGCTCCCAGCTGAGGACTCTGCAACTTTGTGCTATATCAAGAGGGGAAGACGAGACTGCTGCTGCTGGTGCTAATGCTGGTGATGGAGGTGGAGCGGAGGAAGGGAATGAAAGGCCCCTGCACACGCATCAGGGTTTGGGAGCCGAGTTCACGTGGCTCTGAACTTCCACAGATCAGGGACTCATATTCATCTTTTCTGCTTTGTGTTCACACATCTTAGAAAAGCCACGGGACTCATTAAACTTCATGACTATTAAACAAGATGAGCAAAACAAACCCTCTCCTTCAATTATATTTAGACAGAAAATTCAGATGAAGAGGCTGAGCTGAGAGCCTGCTCCACCAGCAATTTTCCAGAGATTTCGTCCTAAAAGAGGGATCTTCTATTGAGCTGACACTGTTTGCTGTGGTCAGAGATGGTGTGGAGCATGGGAAACAAGCATCTGTCAGTGTTCTTAGAGAATTCCATCTACTTTTTTTTTTTTTTTTTTTTTTGCAGAAAATCAAGTCACAGAAAAGGCAAGGTGAGGGGAAGCTACTTTCCCACATTACAGCCATCCCAGAAGGATGTTAGGTTCAGACATCTCCTTTGGTGGCAGGAGCTAATAGCCCCTCACTGGCAAAGCTCAGAGTGTGTGTTACACAGGCTGCGGCTGACAGCTGCCTTTCATCTGGCAGAGCCAGACTCACTAAGTGTCCGTGGATGCCAGAACTCTAGCAGCTATGGCAAGGCAGCCTTACAGAGCATCCCTGCACTTGCAGACAAGCCCTGGTCTTTATGTGTGTCCCCCATCTTTGCTCCAGGCCAGCTGGAAGGAAGTTTTCCATTGAGCACCATTATCAAGGGTATGCTTAGCCATGGCTCCCCGAATGACCCTGGATGCTGTCTTGTATGGGCCACTTGGAGATTGCTGGCAACTTGATTTAAAGTCGATGCACTGTGTCACAGGGCACAGATGTCCAGAAAGCAATTTTGTCACAACTCAGGAAATGTGGTGTAGGAAAGGGGACCTGGTTTCAAATTTACAGTGATCCAGGTAAATCACCACTTAACTCCCATTGCTGACACATTGCCTAACCTTGCTAGTTGCCTGTTTTCTCACCAGTAAAGTGAGGATAACAGAGTTTACATCACAGAGTTGTCCATAAGAATTAGGTATAGTACATCCCTGCCTGTCACGTGGTGGATGCTAAGTGAATGATAGTTGCTGCTGCTATTTGCACACAGAACATAAACTTCAGTGGGAGTTTAGCTGAAGTGTTCTAGTGGCACATAAACATACCAAGAATTACAACAAAGAAGTGTAAGATTATACTTTTAGGGATCATTTCTATAGTTCGTTACAACACAGAAGTGATGTTTTGAGACTTCTGCCTCCAGCCAAGACAAGGAACAAGAGCCAGATTTATCCTCCCTTTAGAAATAACAACAAATGGGCCAAATAGATGAAGTTACAGTGTTTAAGTCACAAGACATTACGCAAAAGAGGACAGAGACCCCTGGAAAATGAAAAGCAAATGAGGTGAGCCCTATGATTGCCCCAGCTTGCTGTCTTGAGAGTTCCCAGGTGTTGGGAGAGAGAGGGGAAACTGAGGCAGAGCATGGCATTCTCCCTGATTTGAGGAGACAGAGCTGTGAGTCCAGGGAGAACAAGACAGCTGGAATTCATAGGCTTGAGTACCAAAGAGAGAAGCTGTGCTAAGAGAACCTGTCTGCAGAGGGGTCAGTGTGATTATCCAGCAAGTGCTGATCCACATATTTATGTGAGGAAATTAGTGAAGAACAGTGAAAGAACCACCTAAAGACTGGTGGACATAGAATCAGCACAAACATAGAGAAGAGCCTGTTTCCATCAGCTGAACTGAAAATTTCATAGTTCATGGGACATTAAATAGAATGCTCAGAAATGTGGTGTCTTAGTAGCAGAGAATAATTAGCCCTAGACAGAGCACTGTTCCATCCCTGCCTAGCAAATCTTAAAAGTAAACCAGAAAGAGTCAAACTGTTTCCAAGTAACTTAAAACACAGCGCACGCGCACACACACGCACACACACACACACACACACACACACACACACACACACACACGAGAAAGAGAGAACAAAAACCAAAATACCTCAGAAATACTTATATGAATACAAAAAATATTCAGCACCCCAAAATGTAAAATTCACAATATTTGGCATCTGTTCAAAAATTACGCAGTATACAATCAAGAAAATATAAACCCATAGCAAAGACAAAAAATTTCAAGCAAGCAAAAACAACCCAGCACTGACACAGATATTAGGATTCACAGACAAGTTTACCAAACAGTTATTATAACTGTATTTTATATGTTAAAAAGGTTAAGTAGAGACATGGAAGATATTGCAAATGTCCAAATTGAACCTCTAGAGTTAAAAAAAACAATGCTTCAGATGAAAAATAGACTGAAGGAGGTTATTAAATATGGCAGAAAAAAGATTGTTGAACTTGAAGAAATAGCACTAGAAACTGCAAAATGAAACATACAAAGAAAAATAATTCAAGAAATAAAAAAGGTATCAGTGAAGTGAGGAGCCACTCAAGCAGCCTGATACTCGTATAACACAGTTTGAGTCACTGCAGGAGAGGAAGTGCATGATGAGGAGAAGGGAGGGAGCAAATATTTGAAGGAAGAATGGCTGAAGATTTTCCAAATTTGATAAAATCTATCCACAGATTTGATGAAATCTATCCACTGATACAAGAAGATCAATAAATTCAAATACATGAAACATAAATGAATAAAGCTGCATGAAGTCACATCATAATTATATTGCTCATCACCAATGATTAAGAAAAAAAAAAGAATCTTAAAAGCAACCAGAAGAAAAATACCTACACACAGAGAAGGAAAAAAGAATTGCTATGTTTTGAATGTGCACTTTCCAAAATTCAAGTTGAAACGTAATTCCCATTGTGGTGGTACGAAGAGGTGGAGCCTTTTTGGGAGTGATCAAGTCACAATGGCTCTGCCCTCATGAATAGATTAGTGCCTTACTAAAGGGCTGGAGGAACTAGTGAGGCCTTTTTGCCCTTCTGCCTTCTGTCCTGAGAGGATGCAGCAACAAGGTGCCATCTTGGAAGCAGAAGGCAGCCTTCAGCAGACCCTGAATACTGGTGCCTGGATCTTGCATTTCCAGTTTCCAGAACTACTCTTCATAAATTACCCAGTCTCAGGTATTTTGTTATAGCAGCACAAACAGACTAAGATAAGAATAACAGTTGAGTACTCATTGGAAGCAACGCAATCAAGAAGACAGTGGAGCAATATCTTTAAAGAATTATATACCCAGCAAAAATATCTTTCAAAAACTAGGGTGAGCTAAAGACTTACTTCAGACATATTAAACTGAAGAGGACCCATCACTAGCAGGTATTCTGTATAAGAAATGTCCATATAAGTCTGTGAGGTGGGAAGGGAAGCATACAAGATGATCACGTAGGTCTACACAAAGAGTTAAGAACACGAGAGGTTGTAACTATGTGGGCAAATGTGTGAGACGCTTTTCCTGTTATTCAAATCTTTTTAAATGAAAGCTCATTATTCAAACAAAAATAAAAACCGTGCCTTTTATGGTTAATAACACAGGTAAAAGTAAAACACATCCCAGAAACAACACGAAAGCCAGGTGGAAAAAATGGAAACACACAGAGGAAGTGTTATAATATCATTTGAAGGTAGATTGTGATAAGATTTATACTGTAATCCCTAAAGCAATCATTACAGTAACAAAACAAGGAGTTATAGCTAGTGAGCCAGAAATAAGACAATAGGAGATCATTAAAAAATACTAATTTCAAAAAAATGCAGAAAAAGAGAGGGAAGGGAACAACAAAAAATAGATGAGACAAATAGAGAAAAATAACAACATGATAGATTTAGAGAAAAGCACATCAACAATTACATTAAATGGAATGGCCAACCACCCCCATTAAAAGCAGAAATATGTCAGATTGGATTAAAAAAGACCCAACAGCTGCTTACAAGAATAGCTGACAAAAGTAAATGAAAAGTATGGAAAAGGATGTACTGTGCTGGTGCCAAACAAAATACATAGGAATGGCTTCACTCCCAGTTCTGTGTTCACATTCTTCACTCTGCTTCTGTGTCAGACTGCTGCACGGTGCACAGGGTCCAGCTTCATGCCTCAAGTCACTCCTACACTAATAGACCTGCCGAGCAACTCGTCCCCAAGACTGAGTCTCTTCCCCTTGCCCTTTCTGCCTACTCTTCTACCTGCGCTTTTCCCAGCCTTGCTGTAATTGCCTCTCCCAACTCCTACAGTTCCACACCAGTTTAAAATCCTCAGTCTTCAGCTTCCAGGACTTGCCTTGACATTTTGCCCCGTGCCAGGACCTCCAAGTCGCCAGTCTGCTTTTGGCGCCATCAACAATTCACAAGGGACCTGGATGCCAGGGTTTCATGTGCATGTATCACATGATGTCGGCCCCCTCTGCCGTCATGCAGCCAATAGCTCTATAGTGTTGGTGGCCCTAGGCTCTGCTGTTTCCATGGCCAGTCTCTGACCCTAGCTGTAGCCTGTGTCACTCCTTGGAGCGAATGGTGTGTGTGCATCTCCGAGCCCTGGTTCTGCTGACCTTTGCATGGACCCATAGTGGCTCCTTGAGGGTACCAGCTGTGCTTCACCCCAGTCCTAAACCAAGTGGGGCCTATTATCGTCTGCTAAACCAAAAGGCTGTAAAAATTCCAGTCCCGAGAATAGTTCTCATATTGAACTATGATAGAAGAAGAGGTAATTTATTATGGCTACTGCCCCAGGGCTTGTAAAAATATTCTCTCCGTGGGTGTATTTCTACCACTGTGGCTCTCTGAGATGTGAGCATGCAGAAAAGATAGTAAGACCCCAGGGAAGAAACGTCATCAAAAGAGAAATATCCATATGGAAGGAAATTGCAGGAAACTGCCTCCCCTGTGTAGCAGAAAATTAGCATATAAATACAGAATCCCAGATGTCAGCAATTTATCCTCCTGCATAGCACAGGCTGAATGCCACAGGTGAGGACCAGAGATCAAAAGATCAGCACAGTGAGGTGGCCAGGCTCAAGCCCATGGGGGGGCGGCATATGTGTGAGGTGCCAGCTGGTGGTGGAAGCTAGCCAGGAATGTGCCAAGGCCAGGAGTCCCACCTGCGCCCTTAGCGCCACTCCAAAGGGTTTGTTGGGGACATCTGACTAGGTCATGCTGTGCAGGCTGGAAACTTCACTCTTCCTGGAGCTAGAGTTTGGTGCAGCAGAAATGAATAGAGCAGGCTCTAGTGCCCACTGTAAGCCAGTGGCCCAAACCTGGTCATGCATCAGAGTCACCTGGGAGCTTGTTAAATATACAGACACCAAGGATCAGAATCTTCAGGGATAGGGCCAAGGAAGTCTTATTTTTCACATGTCCCCAAGTAGGTCTTATAACCACCAGCCTGGCCGAGATTGATTAGGGCTTGGGAGCCACGGGCTGCAGTTACTTAAGCCAAACTCATTTTCTCTCCCTGGTCCCACTAGGGTCAGGGAGAGCTTTAATAAGAAAGTGTTTAGTCATTTTCCATCCATATCTGCACAGTCCGTTAAGGTAAAGTATCTACACAGAGCAGTAATGTGGCAGAGTTGAAGTCGTACCACTCGCCATCATCAGGGTCAGGGTCAAGGTCATGGTTGCCACATGTCATCTCTGAGAAGTTTCCTTTGGTCCCAAAAACAGGGCCCTGAGCTGACAATGCAAGGACCAACACAGCCAAGGTTGCCGGTGAAGAGTGTGCTTAGGACAGTCTGGGTCATGGCACAGAATGGCCTTATGGAGGCAAAAATCCAGCAGTGCCACAAAAGAAAACAAAACGATACACCAAGCCAGTTGTCAGAGGCAGGCAGCAGGAAGCAGCAGCATGTGAGAATTCATTTGCTCACCATCTGCTCATCTCTGTGTCCATCCATCATCTTTCACTCAGCTGCTGGTTCAATCATTTAAGTATTCAACCAACAAAAGTCACTGAAATGCATTAGGCAGTGAGCTGCACAGTAAAATGAACTCTGGTCTCTGCCCCCTTCAGGGAGCAGACAGCCCCATGCAGGACGATGGGAATGTGACAGATACCAGGCATGGGAGGCATGGTTGGGCCCTGACCAGAGGGACAGGTGTCCCCAGCTTCAGCAACCTTCAAGGCAGAGCAGGGTAGCTGCTGGCAACTGTTGGAGCTGCAAGGCAAAATGGAATCTATTTCCACACTTGGTGCCCAGGAGGGAACAAGGGGAAATTAACACTGTTGGGCATTGTACCCATTGGATACCCATTGTCTCACTTAAACCTCAAAACAGCCCTTGTTTTAATAGTCACCCTGTCATCCCCATTTAATAGGTAAGGAAAGTGAGATTTGAGATATTATGTGATTTAAGCAGAATCAAGGCTGAATTTGGGTTCAAATACATTTGTGATAGAACTAGATTGTGGGTTCTCTTTATCAGATCATGCCATGCCCCTGTGCATGGCCAAAGCCAGGAAGAAGACAGAGCTGGGTGAATGATGACCAGCAGCTGCCATGCCAAGGGAGGCCAATGGTGGGAGAGCCTGGAATTCTGCCCGTGATGGGAGCTCAGGGCAAGAAGCCTGTCAGCGGGGCCACGGAGCCTCCTTCCTGCTGTCCCCAGCTAGGACAGGAGCCCCTCTCATGTTGGGGGAGATTCTCATCACAAGGTAGAAATAAAGAGATAGCATTTAAGGCCAGAAAAGGAGTTCAACAGAAGCTAATTCACATATGGCTAGAAGGAACTAGGAAAAACAAATAGCAACATGTGCAAAGTGCTTTTCTGTACAAATAATATATGGCCTCATTTTCTACATTTGTGCATTTTCCAGGCCACTTCATTAAAGTTGTGGCCTAGGCATAGGTGAGGACTTCGCATATAAATCCCCAGGACTATTGGAGACAATGGGAGCCGTCTCCGTGGAGAGGGGTAGAAAACCCAAACCTCTGCCCAGTAGCTCCCACACAGCCAGACGCAGGGCTGGTTGCAGACGGAGCACCCATGAACCTGGTGATATTTTTCACTTTTATGTGAATAATCTAGCAGGGAAAAGGCACGACTTTAATTTTTCTTCTTTTTTCTTCAGGATTTAGAGTTTGCTGAAAAGTTAAAGGTGCCTCTGTTATGGGCATTCTGTAAACAGTGCACAGTGGTAGCTTCCAATACTCGAGAAGCAAAAAAAAAAAAAAAGAAAGGAAAGTTCATCATGTGGGCTCATTACCACCTTCTGTTGTCAGGGGAACCTCATAGGTTTGGAAAATGTAAACAGTAATAAGAATTTTTTTCTTGGGCTAAAATTCAACTGGACAAATGGTAAGACCCATTGTGTCCCAAGTATTTTAGATGGATTAGCTCATTCAATTTTTATAGTAATTCTATGATTAGAATTTATTATTCTTGTTCTTTACATGAAGAAATTGAGGCTTGAGAATCAAAGTGCTTCTCCCCACCCCCAACCAAGCAAGAAGCTGAACAAACAGAAACCAGGAAAAACAAGTTGTCTTAGTCAGTTCGGGCTGCTATAACAAATTACCGTAAACTGGATGTCTTACAAATGACAGAAATTTATTTCTCACAGTTCTGGAGGCTGGAGGTTGGAGATCAGGGTGCCAGAAATATCAGGTTCTGGTGAGGGCCTGCTTTCCGTTTGCAGACTGCCACTGCTGACTTCTTGTATCCTCACATGGTGGCAGGTGGGCAACAGAGCTCTCTGGGGTTCCTTTTATAAGGACACCAATCCCACTCATGAGGGCTCCACCCTCATGACCTAATCACTCCCAAAGGCTCCATTTTCTAATACTATCACACTGGGGGTTAGAATTTCAACATACAAGTTTGTTGGGGGGTGAGACACAAACATTCAGTCCATTGCAGAAGTCAGGACAGATTTCCTTGCAAAGGAAGACTTTATCCAAAATAGCTTCCATGTTTTGGAGGAAAGTGTGCTTTCTGGAGGCAGAACTATTTGGTCTTTGCCATTCCTTTTCAGGCCCTCATCCCCACTTGACTCCCTGAACTCCCCATTTACAGAAAAGCCCCTTTTCGCCTCCAAGTCTTGGTTTAGGAGTAGTGAAATTAAAGGCCTGGGTCAGGGTCTAACAAGACCCTTAGAGGGTCAGATCCCATCTGGGGGCCACATGCTCTAGAAAGGTGTGGTGGCAGCACCTGGACCACCAGGAGACTGTTGTATATGCATGACGGGGGTAGCTGGTTGGGGAGGGGTCCTGGTGACCACAGAATGGAGGAGGCTGAAGTGATAAGAGAAGAGTTTTTCTTCCTACACCAAGGGTGTGATATAGGCTTTGCTCCTTATATAATAGGTATTCAATTAATAAATGAACAAGCCGATGGATGAAAAATGAGAGGATGAATAAGTCTATCTTTATTTTTCTATTTCTCACCTCTGGCCTTCTCTATGCACATTTCTTTCCTCTTTTCCCAGTTTGTTTTCTGGATGGAAAGTTGGGAGTTGTGGGTTTGAGTTTTGGTATCCCTCTTGGAGCATCTTCAGGATGCATGACCTGTAAATGGATTCCTTTCAAATCCAACTTGAGCTCAAAATGTATTTGAGAGCTGTGTGAGGGGAAAAATATCCCCCAACTTGAAACATGTACATGGAGATTGTTTTTTTTTTTTTCCCTATCTTTACAGAGTCAGAAAGTTAACATCCCCGTTTCAAGAATTTCCACCTTACCAAATACTAACTTGAGTGTTAATATGCATTCAACAGAGACACAAATGAGTGAAGAGCTGTGAGACCATGCTACTCCAAATGCTGGGCCCTGCGAGCTCCCCGTGAATGCCCACTACCTCTTCCTGTTGATATTTAAGTGGGACATTGCAGCCAGGATTAAAAATCCTTCCCTGAGACTTTTGTTTTCTGTCAAGATAGAACAATAGGAATTGAGTTTGTCCTCCTTCCTGAAACAACTAAAAAACTACAGACAAAATATGTGAAACAATAACTCTGAAGACAATGGAGAAGAAGGCAATGAAACCTTGAGAAATGGGGAGAAAAACCCAATAACAAGTTGAGACCTAAGGTTGATCCTGTCTGCCAAAGGGTACAGAGCACAGTGCAGGGACGGGGCACCGGGTGGTCTCCCTGAGTTGACTAGATAGAACTGAAAGTCAAGGGTAGATAAGGCAGGTCGAGTCAACAGTGCAGAGCATCACAGAGGACAGAGCTGCACAGAGAGAAGTACGGAGACTTTCAGAGGGTGCTTTCAAGCATCCAGTTGAGTATTGATCAGCTAGAGTACGCCTAGGAGGAAACTAACCCATGGATGAGAAAGAACTATCTGAAAAGATTAAAGGGAAAATTGTCTGGAGCTTACACAGGGTTCAATATAGTGGTTGTTCTCAAAAGACAGGACAGAAAACCTTATGATTAATGGCGTGTCAGTTAAAGTTCTAAGAAGGCTCTTGCCCCAGTAGTAGGGAAAATTAGCTTTAGACTAAACACTGTGTGGGTGCCACCTAAGGAGACATTAAAAAAAGCTGCTAAATGTTCATACTATTTCAATTAACTTAACTGTGTCCAAGAAAAAAATCTCAAGAATATTTATAGGAATGCAACAGAATCCACCACCCAAAATGTCAAAATTTACAATTTTTGACATCTGATCAAAAATTACCAGGCATGTGAAGAAACAAGAAATTATACCCCATAATGAAAAGATAAATCAATCAATCAAAATTGACTCAGAGTTTCTGGTTCTAAGACAAGATGGATTTAACACATTTTTACCTACCCCTCCCTCTAAACACAGCTAAAAATGCTGGGCAATATGAATATACGACAAAAAGTAAGAAGACTCTGAAGGGTGGAGAGAGGAAGACAGACTGGCTACGGGCCTTAGTGGTGAGTTTTTTGGGTCTTCTTTTTACCTAATATATTCCAGGCTAATGCTGAAAACGCTGGCATCTGAAAAATATCAGTCAGCAGAAACAAAAAAGCCCCACTCACTGAAAAGGCCAGGTATTAGCTGGGACTTTCATCCCTAAACAATATTAAGGAGGCCCATTGGCGCACCTCAGCCTCAGTGTGCCCCAGAAGGGAAGAGGTAACAAGGTGCCCATCTCCCCCCAGTGAGTGTGGCATCCACAGAGGCCCAGCGGGGAGCCAGAACACCCACCCTGGCCCAGCAGTAATGAAGGCTGAGTGGTAAACGAGACTATCACCCCCATCTGATAGCACCCGGGAAGTGTCCTCCCTCCCTCTCTCATCAGCTTGGCATCAGAGAACGCTTGCATAAACAGAAGATTTAAATAAGACACAGAGTTTCATTTTACAGTATCCAAAATACACAGAATACAGTTGAAATCACACATCACCCCAAGAACCAGGAAAATTTCAACTTCAGTGAGAAAAGACAATTAACAAATGCAAATGCTAAGATGACACAGGACATTGCAGCCATCAAGAGGGAATAACTCTACATACATAAATATACAATATAGACAAAATGGATTAATTTCTCAAAAGGCACAAACTACCACAACTTACAAAGTATGAAATAGATAATTGAATAGCTCTACAACTTTAAGAAAATTGAATTTGTAATTTTTTCAAGGTTTATGAGTATATGTTTTATTATTTTTCTAATGTTCTCTATATTTACAGTTTAAAATAATTAAAAGTATGTCTTAATGGTAACTCTTATTTTATTCCATTTTCAATTATCACAAACCTGAAATTAATGGAGTCTATTAGCCAAAATGAAGTCTCAATAGGTCCTCGAATTGCTAAATTTCTGCCCACTCATGCCCAAGATGTGACAGATCAATACTGACAGCATGCCCATTACCACAAATTGAGATTAAACCCTGTGTCCTCCGCCCAATTAATCTCTGACCTCCCTTCCTGTGCCCCTTTCCCCCACCCACTTTGTATCCCTAGATATGCTCTCTCCCTCTGCAAGTCCAATGTACCACTGTGGTCTGTCTTTCTTAGCTCTCACTTATGAGTGAAGACAGGTGGTATTTTTCCCTCTGTGCTTTGCTTATTTCACTCAAGGTAAGTTTCTCCAAGCTCATCCATGTTGTTGTGAATGGCAGAATTTCATTCTTTTTTCATGGCAAAGTAGTGTTCCATGGTGTATATATACCACATTTTCCTTACCCAGTCATCTCTTGATGGACATTTAGGTTGGTTCCATATCTCAGCTATTGTAAACAGAGCCGTGAGGAACATGGGAGTGCAGGTATCACTTCAACATCATGATTTCCTTTCCTTTGGGTATATACCTGATAGTGGTACTGCTAGATTGTATGGTGCACCTTTCTCTTTGTCCTGGGGGTCTCAGGAGGCAAGACTACATGTAGCCTCTGCCAGGAGTCCCTCAGGGAGCAGGGCCACATGCAGCCCTGCCAAGAGAGTGCAGCGAGGTGAGTTGCTCAAGGCACGCCTTGAGCTAGGGGCTGCCACCTGAGGAAGTGGTCAACCAGAGACCAGACACAAAGTTCTGGGGCTTAGCGCACACACTAAGCAACTTTATTGGGTAAAGGCATGTCTTATATATGTTTTAGCCAGCTGTAAACCCGTCCCAAACTTCCTTGTCTCCTAGGTAATTCAATAGGAAGTCTGTGGTTTATGGTTAAGGTTTGTGAATTTTTGCTGACCTAGTCTTTTTGCATTTCTGCTGACAGTCTAAGTCCTGGAGAGCAAGAGTGCCTCCATCTTTAACAGGTGTTCTCCTTCATTTTCCTCCAGTATGGTAGATTTATCTGTAGTATTTGAGAAAGCGCCATGATGTTTTCCATAGTGGTTGTACTAATTTACAGTCTGACCAACAGTGTAGGAACATTTGCTTCTCCCCACACTTTCGCCATCACTTGTTATTCTCCATCTTTTTGATTATAGCCAGTCTAACTGGGGTGAGGTGATATCTCAATTTGGTTTTAATTTGCATTTCCTTGTTGAGCATTTTTTCATGTACCTATTGTGCATTTGTATGTCTTCCTTTGAAAAATGTCTGTTCAGCTCCTTTGCCCATTTTTTAATTGGGTTATTTATTTTTTTACTGTGTATTGCTTGAGTTTCTTGTATATTATGGATACTAATCCTTTGTTGGATGTATAGTTTGCAAAAATTTTCTCTCACTCTGTAGGTTGTCATTTCACTTTGTTGATTGTTTCCTTTGCTGTGCAGAAGCTTTTTAGTTTGATATAGTCTCATTTGTTTATTTTTTCTTTTGTTGCTTATGCTTTGGAGCTCATGTTCATAAAGTCTGTGGCTAGACCTAGTTCCTGAAGTGTTTCCCCTATATTTTCCCTTAGTAGTTTTACAGTTCAGGTCTTATACTTAAGTCTTTAATCCATTTTGAGTTTATTTTGGTATAAGGTGAGAAGTTCATGTCTAGTTTCATTCTTCTGCATATGGATGTCCAATTTTCACAGCACTACTTAATTGAAGAGGCAATCTTTTCCCCAATGTATTTTTTGTTGCCTTTTTCAAACACATAGCTATAAGCCTAAGGGGTGATTTCTGAGTTCTCTATTCTGCTGCACTGGCCCAAGTGTCTATTTTTATACTAGTACCATGCTTTTTTTGGTTACTATAGCTTTGTAATATAATTTAAAGTCAGGTAGATTATGCCTCTGGCTTTATTTTTTTGCTCAGGAATGCTTTGGCTATTTGGGGTTTTTTTTTGCTGTTCCATGTGAATGTTAAGATTGTTTTTTCCATTTCTGTGAAGAATGTCATTGGTATTCTGATGGTGATTGCATTAAATTTGTAGATCACTTTGGGTGGTTTGGACATTGTCGCAATGTTAATTCTTCCAATCCAAGAGCATGGAATGTCTTTCAATCTTTTTGTTTCTTCTTTAATTTCTTTCAGTAGTGGTTTGTAGTTCTCATTGTGGAGATCTTTCACCTCCTTGGTTAAATTGATTCCTAGATATTTAATTTTTTGTGTGTGACTGTTGTAAATGGGCTTACTTCCTTGATTTCTCTTTCTGTTAGCTCATTATTGGAGAATATAAATGCAACTGATTTTAGGGCATTTATTTTTGTATCCTGATATGTAACTGAAATTATTAATCAGCTCTAAGAGTTTTTTCATATAGTCTTTCGGTTTTTCTATATATAGTATCATGTGATTTGCAAATAGTTTGACAGTTTGACTTCATCTTTTCCAATGTGGATGCCCTTTATTTCTTTCTCTTTTCTGATTGCTCTGTCTAGTACCTCTAGTACTATGTTAAATAGAAGTGGTGAGATTGGGCATCCTTGTCTTGTTCCTGTTCTTAAGGGAAAACCCTTCAGTGTTTCCCTATTCAGGGTGATATTGGCAGTGGGTTTGTCAGAGATGGCTTTTATTGTGTTGATATACTTTCCTTCTATACCTTATTTATTGAGAGGCTTTACTAAGAAGGGATGTTGAATTTTGTCAAATGTTTTTTTCTGCATCTATTGAGATAATCATATATATTTTGTACTTGTTTTTGTTGATGTGAGGTATCACATTTATTGACTTTCGTATATCAAACCATCCTTGCAGCCTTGTGATGAATCCCACTTGATCACAGGGTATAATTTTTTTATGTGTTGCTGTAATCTGATTCCTAGTATTATGTTGAGGATTTTTGTATCTATGTTCATTAAGGCTATTGGCCTGTAATTTTCTTTTTTTGTTGTGTTTTTATCTGGTTTTGGTATCAAAGCCATGCTGGTTTCATAGAATGAGTTTGGGAGAATGGCTTCTGTTTCAATTTTTCAGGATAGTTTGAGGAGAATTGATATTAAATCCTCTTTAAAGGTTTGATAGAATTCAGCTATAAAGCCATTCAGACCTGAGATTTTTTTTTTTTTTGAAGATTGCTGATTACTGCTTCAATCTTGTTGCTCGTTATTGGTCTGTTCAGGTTTTCTTTCTTGCTTCAGTCTGGGTAGTTTGCATGTGTCCAGAAATTTATCCATTTCTTCCAGGGTTTCATATTCGTTGTCATACAGTTGCTTATAGTAGTCTCTAATGATTCTTCATATTTTTGTGGTATCAGTTGTAATGTCTCCCTTTTCATTTCTGATTTTTGTTATTTGGATCTTCTCTTCTTTTTATTGTTAACCTAGCTAATGGTTTGTCTATTTTATTTATCTTCTCAAAAAAAAAAAACAACTTTTGTTTTGCTGATCTTTTGTATTGTTTTTTGGGTCTCTATTTCATTTTAGTTCTGCTCTGATCTTAATTATTTCTTTCCATCTACTGCCTTTAGGATTGGATTGTTGTTATTTTTCTAGTTCTTCGAGGCATAGTGTTAGGCCATTTATTTGAAGTCTTTCCATTCTTTTTGATGTAAGTATTAATTGCAATAAACTTCCCTGTTAGTACTACTTTTGCAGTATCCCACAAGTTTTTGTATGATGTATCTTTGTTTTTGTCAGTTTCAAAAAAATTGTTTGATTTCCTGTTTAATTTCTCCTTGGACCCAAAGGTCATTCAGAAGCCTATTGTTTAGTTTCCATGTATTTATATAGTTTCCAGGGTTTTCCTTGTTATTAAATTCCGGTTTTAGTTCATTGTGGTCTGAAAAGATACTTGGAATGCTTTCAATTTTTACAAATTTGCTTAGACTAGATTTGTGACATAATATGTGGTTTATCCTGGAGAAGGTTCCATGTGCTGACGAGAAGAAAGTATATTCTTTAGTTGTTGGGTAAAATGTTCTGAATATATCTGCCAGGTCCAGGTTGTCTAAGGTGTAATTTAAATCCTGTATCTCTTTGCTGATTTGTTGCCTGGAAGATTGCCTCACACAGAGAGAAGGGTGTTCTGGTCACCCATTATTAATGTATGAGGGCCTATTTCTTTTTTTTAGGTCTAAGAGTGCTTGCTTTATATATCTGGGTGCTCCAGTACTAGGTGCACACATATTTATGATTGTTATGTCATATAGCTGGATAGATTCCTTTATCATTATATAGTGGCCTTCTTTTTCTCTTTTTATGGATTTTGGTTTAAAGTCTATTTTATCCACTATAAGAACAGCTCCTCCTACTCGCTTTTGGTTTCCATTTGCATGGTATATCTTTTGCCATCCCTTCACTTTTAATCTGTGTATATTTCTGAAGGTGAGGTGAGTATCTTGAAGATAGCATATGCTTGGGTCTAGCTTTTTAATCCAATCATTCAGTCTGTGTCTTTTGAATGGGGAGTTTAATTCATTCACATTGAGAGTTGTTATTTCCAGATATTGTTAAATTCCTGTCATTTAATTGCTTCTTGTTTAGATGTTTTAAATATCTTTTGATCATTACTTCCTCTTTTATTTCTCTTCTTGAATGTTAGTTGGAAATTTGAGGTGGCATGATTTAGCTTCTTTCTCTTTCTCATTTGTGTGTTTGTTTTAATGACAGGCTTTGCTGTTTCTTGTGTATTCTACTGGTGACTCATATCACTGTAGTTGAGTGTCTGGCAGGTTGCTTGTAGAGTGGCCCTGTCTGCTCCTGTGGTGGTGAACTGTCCTTGCAGTGACAGTAGATGTGGCAGTGGCTATAGTATACCACCCTGGCTCCTGTTGCAGCAGTGAACAAGGCTTTCCATGGTCGTAGACTGAGCCCCCAGGGTCACATGGGACTTGGCTCACCTCAATGCCTGCTGGGGCTTGTGAGTGGTTCTTTCTGGGCTGTAGAGTGAGCCACTGGTGTCATGTGTGGCTCAGCTCACCTTTGTGCCTGCTGGGGCTTCTGAATTTGTAATTTAAAATCAACTGAAAAATAAGTCTCCAGGTCCAGATTGTTTTTCTGGAGAATTCTACACAAATAACATCGATTCTACAAAATTCTTTCAAAAATTACAAGAGGAGGGAACACTTTCCAATTCATCTTATGAGGTCCTACTATGCAGATACCAAACAAGACAAAGACGATACAAAAAATAAAACTAAAGATCAATATCAGTAATAAATGTGGATACAGATGTCCTTAAGAAAATATTAGCATATACAATTCAACAATATCTAGTCATAATTATACATCATGACCAAGTAGAGTTCATTCTAGGATGTAAGGCTGGCTTAATACTCAAAAATCAACCAATGTACTTCACAACATTAACAGGCTAAAAGTAAAAGGCACATAACCAGCTCAACTTACACATACACACACACAAAATTTAACACCTTTTATGATAAAAATAAAACAACAGAAAAATAGAAATTATGGGAAGTGTTCTCAACTTGATAAAGGGAACCTACAAAAAACTTTCAGCTAAAATCATATGTAATGGTGAAAAACTGCTTTTATGCTTTTCCATAAGAAGGGAAAGAAAGTAAGGATGTCTATGTTCACCACCACTATTCATCTTAGTACTGGAAGTCCTGGAAAGCAAAATAAATAAGAAAAGTAAATAAAAGACATAGGGATCAGAACAGAAGGTAGAAAACTGCTCTTATTTGCAGGTGACATGGTAGTTTATGTGGGATATCTCAAAGAATCTACCCAAAACAAAAATAAACAAAAACCTCCTGCTGGTAAGTGAGTTCAACAAAGTCACAGGCTATACAACCAATTTACAGAATTAATTCAGATTTCTGTACACCAACAATGAACACATAAAAAGTGAAATTTAAAAATACAATAACATTTAGAATTTCTACGAAAGTGCAGTACTTAGGTATAAATCTAACAAATCATGTACAGGATTTATATGTTGAAAACTACAAAATGCAAATGAAAGTAATCAAAGAGGAGGTAAATAATTAGAGAGATATGTCATGTTTATGGATTGGAGAACTCAATGTAGAAAATGTTGATTTTCTGAAAATTGATATACAAGTCTAATTTCCATCAAAATCTCATGAATTTTTTTGTAGATTCAGACAAGATTATACTAAAATGAATTTGTAAAGGCAAAGAAACTACAATAGGTAAAACAATTTTGAAAAGAAGAATAAAATAGGAGGAATTGGTATCCCTGATTTCAAGATTATTGTATGTGGAATATACTATAAAGCATATGTACTTCACAGGGCCTGGTTTTCCAAAGCCTTGCAGTTTCAAATATTGACCTTGCGGAGGACTGGAAATTTTCCTCAGGCTATAAAGTCTCTGGTGTAAGATAAAGATTTGTGGCACAGCAAGGTTGCTGGCTCAAGGAGAGACAGGTTACTGCTTGATATGTGTAGATACTGGAAAATTTTCTGGAGGGAGAAGGAATGTTTTCTAAGATCAAGCTTTTGTTGATAGGACCACTTAATTGTCTACTGGAATGTCATCTGGCTTGTTTCACTGAAAGTTACCAGCCTATATTGTTAAACTATAATCCCACCTATGTTCTCTTCCTGTAACTTCTTGGTCTGGAAAGTAAATGCAGGAAGAGAGCCCCAATTCGGGGTTAATTTCCCAAGGAAGGAATGACTCTCGCTGGAGGGTCCTGGGAAGATTAACCACTTTGGGGTCTGTCACTGGTCAGAAGAGATGGGCTTTGAGTAATCCTTTGCATCTACATCACCCAGGGGAAGAGGGGTGACAAATCCATGGGGGGCAAAGCAACACAAAGCAATAATTGTGTAAACTACAGTAATCAAGACTGTGTGGGTAGTCAAAGATTCCAATGGAACAAAGTAGAAAAACCAGAAATATACCTACACAACTATAGCTAACCAATTTCGACAAAGGTGTAAAAATGATTCAATAGAAGAACAGTCTTTTCAGCAAATGGTGCTGGATAAAAACTATAGCAATAAAAATTATCCAAAATTAAACACAGAGAGAAATATTAGATGTCTATAGGCAAAAGAAACCTTGTACATTACACAAAAAATAACCTAACATAGGCCATACCTCCAACTATAAAACATAAAAACATACAACTTTTAGAAGAAAACATAAAAATAAAAGGTCTTGGTGAAGAGTTTTTAGACACGATACCAAAAGCTTCATCCATAAAAGAAAAATGATACATCGGACTTAATCAAAGTTAAAATGTTTGCTCTGTAAAAGATGCTGATAAGAGGATAAAAAGGCAAACTATATTTTGAAAAGAAAATATTGCAGACAAAGAACTAGGATATAAAGAACTATAAAAAATCAACAGTTAAAAAAATTCAGTTATAAAACAGGCAAGAGATATGAAAAGATGTTTTGTCAGAGAGCATGTACAGATGGCAAATGAGCACATAAAAGCCTAGAAGTCTTTATCAAGAGAAATATCTTTCCAAAAGAAGTGTGGAATACTTTTTAAAAATATTTACAAAGCAGGAAGAATTTATCACCAGCAGAGCATTGCCACAGAAAGGATAAAAGAACTCCTTTAAGCAGAAGGCAAATGATGCTAGATAGTAAGAAATAGAAATACCAGAAATGATAAGTACCTGTGTAAATATAAAGAAATTTATTTTGCATTTGTCTAATAGATAATTTTCTACTTAAACCAAAGTAGTAATAATGTATTGTGAGATTTATACAAGTATGATATATATATAGAACAAAGGCCTGTAGGAGAGATATGTTAAGATTCTTTTACTATGCATTAGGTAGTGTAATATAACTTAAAGGTAGCCTGTGATAATTTAAAAATGTATACTACAAACCCTAAAGCAACCACATAAAGAATTATAGTCTATTAAGAAGATAAAATTAAAACATAAAAAAAAATTCAAGTCATTTGAAAAAAAAATAGAGAAAAAGGAAAAGGTCAATAAAGTACAGATGTGAAAAAAAAACCCAGAAAACCACATTAACTGTAAGTGGAATAAATACCTAATTAAAAGGCAGATAATTTCAGATAGAATAAAAAAGCAAGACCTAAGTATATACTGCCTGTAAGAAATCCTCTTAAATATAAATACTTTAATATGTTAAAAGTAAAAGGGTAGAAAAAGACCCTTCTAGATGCTTACCCTAAACAATGAAAGCTGGAGTCACTATATTAACATCAGACAATGCAGATTTTAAAACAAAGAATATTACTAAGGTTAAAGTGATTCATTTTATAATGAAAAGGGGCTTAGTTGATCAAGAGAACATAACAATTCTATATTATTATACAACTAACTACAAAGCTTCAAAATACATAACCACAAATGAATAGAACTGTAAAAAGAAATAAACAAATCCACAATTACACTAAAAAGTTTTAACATCTCTCTCTTAAAAATTGATACAATAAGCAAACAGAAAAGCAGGAAAAATACAGAGGACTTGAACAATAATACAAACACCTTAACCTAATTGATATTTATAGAGCCTCCACTTAATTGCAAACAATACACATTCTTCAAGTGCAAATGGAATATTTATTAATATAGACCATGTTAGGAATCATCAAACAAGTCTCAATAAATTTGTAAATATTCAGTTTGTAAAAGTGTATTATCTAACTGGAGTGGATCTAAATTGGAAATAAATAATAGGAATAATTCTGGAAAAAACAAATATGTGGAAACTAATACAGTTCTAAATAATGCACAGATGAAAGAAGAAATCACATGAAACTTAGACGATATGAGAAATGACATCAATATTTGTGAGATGCTGGTGTGGGAAAGCAAAATATTTCAACCCCCAAATATATTTCTTTGACATATTTCAAGATGGCTAATTTAGGGAGACTAGAGAAATAAGATTAGCTAGAAGTTTTTTTTTGTGGAAAGAAATTTACATCTGTGTATGCAAACAGCCAGGCTTCTTCTGAGGCTCCTCTCCTTTGGTTACTCTCTATTGTTTCTGAGTGTAGCTGTGAGAATACCTGAAGTATTTTTATTTGCATTTAAGATATCTCTACTTAACTTTAACTTCTGACTTCTTTCTTTCATTTGTGACAACACCTCCCCACAGAATTTCAGGGAAATGTGATCTCAGGCCATTATTCTAGGGCTTGTACCTCCTCCCACCTTCTCTGTTATGAACACTGGTATATAAGCTGTGTACCCCTATAGGAAACTGGGACACTCAAGACATTAGTCTCTTGTGATTCTCCATTGTGTTAAATAATATAATTCTCCCAGCATGTTAAATAATATAATTTGTTATGCCTTTTCTTCACAGAGATCTAAATTTTTCTGTGATCTTTCTTAATGAAACTTTAGGGGTGAAGTTTTCCTTAGGCCTCTACACAGGCAAAGCAGTACTTGTACTGAAATTTATAGCACTTAACTCATATTAGAAAAGAATGATCTCAGATTAATTGACTCAACTTAAAAAGGGACAAACTAGAAAAATAAGAGAAAATGAAAGCCAGAATAAGCAGAAGAAGGGAATTGATAAAGATGAAAGAAGAAAGAATGTGGGGAAAAATTCAGAAAATAACAGAGAAAATCAATGAAAACAGCAGCTGATTATTTCAGAAAATGGATAAAACTGATGAACTTCTAGCTAGACTGAAAAAAGAAAAGAGAGATTAGATAAAAATTGCCACTAATATTCAGAAAGAAAAGTAAATCACTTCACTTTCTGCAGATACAAATAAGATTAAAAGAATACAACATAAACAACTTTATACCAATAAATTCAACAACTTAGATAAAATGGTCAAATTTCTTGAAAGACACAAACTAGCCCAGCTTGCTCAAGAAGAAAGAAGCAAACTGAATAGTCTCATAGCTATTAAAGATTATATCTGTAGCTAAATATCACCCCACAGAGACAACTCCGTGCCCACGGGGCTTTACTGGTGAATTAAATGAAACACTTAGAGGGGAAAAAAAACATGCCAATTCTAAACAAACTCTTTCAGGAAACTGAACAGAAATAAATACTCTCCAGGTCTTTCTGTGTTGCCTTCCTTACTCTGACACTAAAACCAGCCTAAGACATTATAAGAAAATAAAACTGTATGTCAATAGTACTTGTGAAAGGGACCTCAGCCAGAGAACAGCCCCTTTGGGGTAAGTAAAACCAAGCAGAAAGTTTCAGTTAGTCATTAACTTAGGAAGAATGCTATCACAACTAGTGGCTTGCTGGATTCATAATTCCCCTTTTTCAAGTGAGTCATAGTCATTCCAAGCTAAGGAACTGATAATAATCCATTCTTTGAGGTTAGCAGAGGAATTGAGAAACTGACCATAAGGCTGAACATGCCCGTGGTGAAATCATGCCCCAGAAGGATCCTTCTCAAAAGTTTATTTCTGTTTATCGTTCATTACATGCTCTATGTTAAATTAATTTAGATGTTGTGCACCTAAAATTAACAATCGAAACTAAATTTTCTTGTTTTCCTTACCTATCCTAATCAATTGCAAACAAGAGAATTCCAAGAGAAAGGCAAAGCGCCCTAGGTGGTTATTAATTCACTTTCTTGCTTAAAGGAAATTGCATCCACGTTAGTTAGAGGAACAAGTCAGGTATTTTTATGTTCCAGCAATGCTTGACTCAGGTTATCGTCTTTGAGGTTTCCCTTGGAGATCAGAACTCCAGCCCCAAGATAACATCAGGGTTTGAAGCTGACCAGTCCACGAACTGCAGACTCCACTAAAGCACCCAGTCTATCATGGGACACGGGACCCCGACATCTGTGTCAGACTGTCTGCTGAACCCACGACCAGCCTCCCCCTTTGACAGCAGGACAAAACCTTTACTTTACCTTCCCACCTCTTCCCCATTATAACCCCCAGAACAGGCATCAGAAGTCAGGATGACTTTAGCCTGGTCATCCCACAGATGCCAGTTATCTGAATAAAGCTTCCAATCCTTGCACCAACTTTCGGACTTTTGGGTCATTTGTTTAGTGTGAGAGGGCAGCTGAGCCTGTTGACAGCAACACTTATAAACGTAGATGCAAAAATTCTTAACGTGCATTTAGTAAATCAATTCTAACAATATGGAATTGATCAAGTGGGGTTAAATTTCAGAAATTAATTTATGTAATTTACTTTATTGTCAGACTAAAAAAGAAAAAGAAAATATGCACCATCTCAGAAGATGCAGAAAAAACATTGACAAAATTCAGCAGACAATCCAAATTAAAAACTGTCAGCAAACTAGGGATAGAAAGGAACTTCTTCAGATAAAAGGTATGTACAAATAACGTATTGCAAATAACCTATGGCATTGTGACTAACAGCAAAAGACTGAATGCTGTCCTCTTAAAATCAGAAACATGGCATGAATGTCTGTTCTAACCAGTTTTAGTTAACATTGTGCTAGTTTCCAGCCAGTGCAATAAGTAAACCAAAGAAACAAAAGGCATTTAGATTTGGAAGGAAGAAGTAATATTATCTTCATTTGCAGATAACATATGACATGATAGTCCATAGAAAATCCAACGGAATCCATAAAGAAACTTCCAGAACTAATAAGTGAGCTCAGCAAGGTTGTAGGATACAATATAAATATGCAAAATAAATTGCATTTCATATAACATTAATGAAAAACATAAACTAAAATTTCAAACAAATCTGTCTATTCCTTACCACTGTACTCCTCAGAAGTATGCAGGTAGCCTCAGCCAGGGGTATCAGTAGCCATCTTCCTAGTGGGCCTATTGGTATCAGCCTGTCTCCAGGGAGTAAGGTGCTACTGATAACACAGGGAAGGGAGCATAAATATCCCACCCATTACTTGGACTTTTAATTTAATTTCATATGAAAATGTGTTTTCAGTCTGCTTAAATTGTTAAACTCTATTTCACCTGAAGCTGAATATACTTTGCATTCCTTCTGAAACATTTTGTCTTGAACTTGAACCCGAAAGCTGGAAGGTTACAATGTGCCTTCCACATTTTCCTTTTGGCTTTTAGTAAAAGTCCATGGAACAGGCTGCCCATGCTTCCCTGGACCCTCCCCCAAGCATGCACCAGGGTGGCACCAGGGCAAAGCTGTGTGGTCCTACCAAGTGATCGGTTTTCTGGTGATTATGGGACCTGACGTGTAGTTGCGTCCACAGCTGTCTAGGAAGCAATGACAGTCCCTGAAAGGTAACATCTGTTTCTACTGGACCCTTCTCCTCTCTGAGGTGTTTTTTGCTAACTGCAGTTTTCAGAAAATAGTGTGTGCATGCTGAGTCTCCTATCTGGCCCCTCCAGAGGGTTCCCAGCCCTAAAGAGCTGTGTTAGGTTTGATCCCATGTCAGACTCCCTCTGACACTTAACTTATTTTTAGCACCAAAACTTAAAACACACTTGGAGTTCCATGTGCATGATATTCGTATTGAAGCTCTGAGGACAGGGGAGCTGTGGGCTCCATCCTGCCCTGCCCTCCCGTCCTTCTTTCCTCTCGCTCAGTCCATGTTCTCTGTTCCTATTTTCTTTGGCATTCACAAAAGACTCCATCTCTGCTTCAGCACTTTTCATGATCATAATTCCCCCACTCTATTCAGTGCCCCAGGGAGTATATTCAAGTCCCAAATGCTTCTCCTGATTTAGTCACCCAGCCAGAATTGTCTGTCTTTCTCAGCCTCCTCCTGTCTTTATGTCCTGCTAACTCTTCTCAGAAACACAAGGCAGAGGAGTGGACTGGGACCATCAGCTCACTGTGGGGCTCAAAGGTAGGCATGTCACACAGCAGAGCATCATGGCTCATCCTCCAATCTTGATCTCACTGTCAGGCCTCAGCCAGCCAAGCGAGGTGTTGGCTCTGGTCAGTAAGGTCACACCTGTGCCCATCAGGCTTGCTGACATCATTCCTAATGGACTTCTTCTGAGACTGACAGCGTATCTTCTGATGCAAAACCTATGTGTATACAGAGATGGGCATCCTGAGCTATTAGGGAATATTTTTTTCATTAATAAACAGAGATAGAAAGATAGAGAGTGAAGTGGGCTGATTTTCTGAGAGCGTACTGTGTTGTGGAACACTTACCTGCAGCCAGTCCTTATGCCATGGGCTCCTGGGAGCCTGGGCCCTGGATCTAATGTGTATGGAGACATGCTCCTGATCCACATTACTTCTGGTCTTTGTACTCTCCTGACTGTGGTCTTTTATCATCCTTCCCACTTCATTCCTCTTGGATCCTTTCCTTGGCTTCACTTCAGACTGCTTCTGCATTGTCATGGTCTTTCTGGGAAAGCCCTTCTCTGTCTTTCTCTCTAGGAACAACTCTGAAGGTATAGCTGCCTTTCCCAAGGTTGTAAATTGGCCCAGGATCCTATCACATGGCACCTCAGCAAAGATAGAGCCCATAAGTAATATTTAGGGAGCTCATTCTCACACTTAGATCTTTGCAGAGCTTGGTAATACCACCCGGGAAAGGGGACATTTAAAGAGTTATCAAGGAGATGGAGTTAACTCTGGCCAAATCAGCACTTTGTCCCCCACTCCCTGATTCTGCAGTAGAGACATAGTATGGGGGCTTCCAGATCCCAAACAGAAGTTATATGTTCATGAGCATCACTGGAGGCCATTGGTGCACTTTGTGTGATTTTTCAGGAACAATGTGTGTTATTCATTTTTCCCTCTTTTTCAAAATTTGCCACAGCTTTGCATGGTCAAGTGGTTAAGGAGGACTAGCATGAAACAGATACTATCCCCATTCTCTCCCTAATATTATCTCTCCGAGCCCCACCATAAACATAGACGTACCCACCGTCAAATTGCCTCATCTTCTTGGGCTGGACTCAGTGCCTATATTACATTTTCATGTCCATTGATGAACTCACTGAGTCCCTGACACTTCTCCACACAATGAAAACATCCTTGATTAAGCCACAATTTTTAAGTTAATTTAGTATGAATTACTATTGCATATATTTTCCACTGGAAAAAAGCTTGCAGAGAAATAGTCCCATTTGAGAAAGTGGTATACACGTCTTGTTTTTCTTTAAATCACCTGTATTGAGTGTTAATTTGCATATGATAAAATGCAACCATTTAAGTATAGTTAAGTCAGTATACACAAATCTATTCACCCATGAAAACTCTAAACCAATCAAATAGAGAATATTTTCACCACCTACATAGTTTCCTCATGCCTCTGCAGTCAATTCCTCCCATTCCAGGCAACCACAGTTAGAGTCACTACACCGTAGCTTAGTTTGGTCTATTCCGAAACTTTACATAAATAGTACCACAGGTGTATATTCTCTCTCTCAACTGGCTTCTTTTATTTACCATAATGTTATTTGAAATTATTCCATATTGTTGGAAGAATCAGATTTTATTTCCCTATGTTACTAAGTAGCATTTCATTGTATAGATATACCAAATCAAAACCACATTGAGATATCATCTCACTCCAGTTAGACTGGCTATTATAAAAAAGACAGAGAATAACAAATGTTGATGAGGATGCACAGAAAGGGGAACCCTCCTACACTGTGGGTGGGACTGTAAATTGGTGCAGCCATTGTGAAAAACAGCATGGAAGTTTCCCAAACAACTACAGATAGAATTGCCAGATGATCCAGCAATCCCACTGCTGGGTATAAACCCAAAGGAATGGAAATCATCATGTCAAAGGGATGCCTGCACTCCCATGTTTATTGCAGCTCTATTTACAGTAGCCAAGAGTTGGAACCAACCTAAATGTCCATTGTTGTATGACTGGATAAGAAAAATATGGTCTATTTACACATTAGATTACTACTCTGCCATAAAAAAGAATGAAATACTGCCATTTGCAGCAACATGGATGAACTTAAGAGAAAATTATGTGAAATGAAATAAGCCAGGCACAGAAAGAGAAACACAGCATGTTCTCACTTAAAAGTTGGAGCTAAAAAACAAAACAAAACAAAACAAATAAATAAAAAAGGAAAGAAAGATGCAACAATCACAATAATATGTCGAATTTTCAAAAGAGGAGAACAGAACTGAGGTTACCAGTGGTGGGAAAGAAGGAGGTCGAAGGGGGAAAGGGAGGAATTGGTAAAGGGACATAAAAATTGATTACATTGTATAATGATGAATATATTAGTTATCCTGATTTGAACATCACATATTACACATAGGTATTTATATTCAATGCTATACCCCACAGATATGTACAATGAACTATGTTCCAATAAAAAATAAATTAAAAAAAAGAGATACATGTTTGAGATTAATTTTTCCCACTCTAGAGCTCACCTTTTCAAAGATAGCTTCCTAGGACCAGATGTTTTAAATTTTGGTAAAGTCCAATTTATTAAAACTGAAAAAATTAACTTTGGCACAGTATTACTAACTGGACTATAGGCTTCATTCAGATTTTTCCCTTTTTCCCCCAATCTCTTTCTTTCAGTTCCAGGAGACAACGCAGGACAAGACAGGACAATCTGTGATAGTTTTTCTGACATTCTTTGTTTCTTTGTGATCTTGACACATTTGAAGTGTCAGGTATTTTGTAGTACATGCTTCAATTTGTGTTTGTATTATATTTCTCACGCACAGACCAGGGTTATGGAATTTAGGGAAGAATACCACGGAAGGGAAGTGCCCTTCACCTCTAGTCACAGCACAGGGCATGCGATATCCACATGGCTAATTACTGGTGATATCCACATGGCTAATTACTGGTGATATCAACTGTGATCAGTTGGTCAGAGTGTTATCGGCCAGTGTTTTCCACTGTAAAGTGACTACTTTTCCCCTTTCCATACTCTATTAGAAATAGGCCACAACACTACATTCAAGGGAAGGAGAATTAAGCTCTATCTACCTCTTGGAGGGAGGCATATCAAATAACTTGTGGTTATTTACATATGTTAAAGCCATTAGAGCAGTTAATAAATATTTTTAATACTTTGAAGCTATGTAAATATCCTGTTTTCCCTTAAAGGTTAGCTCTCTAATTTTAGAATTCATTAGTGGATCTTGCGACAGCAATTGTTACAGTGATACTCTAATGGTTATTTTCTAATTCCCTGATTTCTTTAACCTTTAATTATTTGGAATTATTTTGTAAGGAAGATTTGTTCCTTCTCCTAATTTATATATTAAATCATTTATTTAAGTCAGCCTGGATTCATGTATGTTTATTTTCTAGTTGAGTTACTATCGATTACATTACTTATTTTGTTGCCCAGTTTTGATCTTTGGGAACTCTTTTATGTTGGTACTTACATTCTTTTAAAGCACTTGCTTAAGTTTTGACACAAGATGCTCCAGGCTCATTTTGTACTTCCTTGGTCCCAGCCCTAAAATTATTCATTTCTTCAGGAAGCGCTAATTTGTTTTACTGGAACATGGTATTTAGAGATCAAGATCTGGTCTGTTAGTGTGCTCATTGTTACTGGAGTGTCACTGCTTTGAGGCCCTCCAAGCAGACAGAGCTCAGCAGACAGAGCTAGGAAATATATGTGCATATACCTACATGTGTATGTGTGAGTTCCTATATTTATATATCTAGTTTTGTGTATACATATACTAAAATAAATATAAGTTCATAGTGACATCTAGGACTATAATTCAGTACATAGAATTCATTCTAGCCTTTCCTACCCTTGCTTACTTGTAATTTATTTTTCTGACATATAGAAATCCAGCTCCCATTATACACAATTTATTGACTTCTTTCTCAGCCCTAGTATATGTATACATGTAATGCAGTTTCAGAATTGCTAACCTGTGCTGGTATGAGAAGCATATTTACAAACTAGAGTGTAGCTTTTATGTAAGTTCTTTCTGTCTTGAGTCTTAGAGTAGCCAGTCCAAACACCATTTTGCAAACTTAATTAGCTCAGTTCCTTTTTTTCCAACCGCCTTGAGTAAGATTATTCCATACATTCATAGTATAGTTAGATTCACATGTCACAGTCTGCATTCCATCTGGGAATCCCCTAATGTCTTGGTTGATGGTTTTTTGTTTGTTTTCCCAATTTTTATACAATAAAATTCATTCTTTGTGGTGTACAATTCTCTGTTTTTCCTGCCATTAAGGTTTTTTTAATTAAAATTTTTATTTTGAAATAATTGTAGATTCACATGCAATTATAAGAAATAACATTGAGAATTCTTGTGTACCCTTTGCCCAGTTTCTCTCGATGGTAACATATTGCAAAACTGCAATACAGTATCACAACCAGGATATTGACATTAATGTAGTCAAGATGCACGACATCTCTATGACCACATGGATTCCTCATGTTGCCCTTTTCCAGTTACATCCACTTCCCTCCCATTACCAACACTCACAACCCTTCACAATCTATTCTACATTTACATAATTTTGTTTTTCAAGAATGTTGCATAAATGGAATTATGAGTGTATACAATATTTGGGGATTGCTTTTTTAAAAAAAATCTAGAATAATTCCCTGGAGTTTCACTCAGGTTGTTGCAATATATCAGTATTTTGTTCCCTTTTATTTATGAGCAGTATTCCATTGTATGGATATACCACAGATAGTTTAACCACGGACCCGTTGAAAAACATTTGGGTTCATTCAAGTTGTAGACTAAGAATAAAGATGCTATAAATATTCATATACAGGCTTTGTGTGAATATAAGTATTAATTTCTCTGCAAATAATAGTCTAGAGGGAAATTGCTGTGTTAATAGTTGTTACATATTCAGTTGTTCAAGAAATTGCCTGTTTTCCAGAGTGGCTGAACCCTTTCACATTTCCTTCAGCAATGTATGAGTGATTCAGTTTCTCTGCATATTTTTGGGGATTTGGTGTTGTCATTATTTTTCATGTTAGTAATTGTGATAGATGTGTAATGATATCTCATTGTGGTTTTAATTTGCATTTCATAAATTGGCTAATGATGTTGGACATCTTTTCATGTGCTTATTTGCCATCTATATAACCTCTTTGGTGAAATGCCATTCATGCCTTATGCCCATTTCCAAATATTTTACTATTGACTTCTGAGAGTTCTTTATATAGTCTAGATACTAATCCTTTGTCAGATATGTGGTTTGCAAGTATTTTCTCCCGGTCCATAGCTTGTATTTTCATCCTTTTAATGGAGTATTTTGCATGGCAAAAGTTTTTAATTTTGATGGAGTCTGTATTTATTTTATGTATTATACTTTTGGTGTCAAATCTAAGAACTCTTTGCCTACCTATAGATCTTCAAGATTTTCTCTTATTTTTTCATTAATGTTTTATAGTTATATATTTTAAGTCTATGATCTAATATGAGCTACTTTTGTATAGGTTTGAGATTTAGATTGAGGTTTTGTGTTTTGTTTGTATGTTTGTTTGTTGGTTTTTGCCTGCGAATACCCAATTGCTCTGGCACTATTTGTTGAAATGCCTATCTTTTCTTCATTGAATTTCTTTGCATACAAAAAAAAAATACCTGATGGACATATTTGTATAGGTCTATGTGTGTGTCTCTTCCTTAATAACACACAAATTTGATTACTGGAGCTACATAATAAGTGTTAAAATTAAGTAGACTGATTCCTCTCACTTTTTTATTTTTCACAATTGTTTTTAGCTATTCGATTTTTTTCTTTCCATATAAATTTTAAAATAACCTCAACTGTATCTACAAAATAATCCTGTGATTTTGATAAAAATTGTGTTAGAAGAATTGATATCTTTACTGTGTTGAGTCCTCCAATCTGTAAGCATGGGATTTTTCTTCACATATTTAGATCTTTTTTTATTTCTTTTATCAGCGTTTTGTAGTTTTCAGTATATAGATTCTGTACATGTCTTATTAGATATGCACCTAAGTATTTCACATTTATTAGACTGGAAAATGTATGATTTTAAATGGTAATGTTTTCTTAAATTTCATTAGCATGTGTTTATTGCTAGTATATAAAAATAGTATAGATTTTTGTATGTTAATTTTGTGTCCTGAAACTCACTTACTAGTTCCAGGAGAGTTTTATTTGTTTATTTATTTTTGGTAGATTTTTGTGATTTTCTATGTAGACAGTCAAGTCATCTACAAATAGAAACACGTTTATTTCTGATATTTTGGGGTTTTGATAAGTGCATGGTTATGTATTCACCTTCACAGTACCATACAGAACAGTTTCATTACACCAAAAGATTTCCTTGTGTAGCCCTTTTGAAGTCAACCTTCCTTCTCTCCTCCAATCCTTGGCAACCATTGATCTATTTTCCATTTCTATTGTTTTGCCTTTTACAGAATGCCATGTAAATCTAATCATACAATATATAGTCTTTGGGTATGACTTTTTTCACTTAGAAAATGCATTTATTATTCATACAGGTTCTTTCATGAATCAACCGTTTTTACCTTTTAATTGTTCAATATGATTCTGTTTTATGGAGTATCACGGTTTATCCATTCACCTTTTGTAGGACATCTTGGTGGTTTCCAGGTTTTAGAAATTACAAGTAAAACTGCCGTAAAGATCTGTGTACTGTTTTCTTGTGTGCAAACATATTTTCAATTCACTTGGGTAAATACCAAAAAGGGGGATTTCTGGGCTGCACGATGAGTGTATGTTTAACTTTGACATCTGTCAAACAATTTTCAGGCATCGTTGTCTCATTCCACATAACCGCCAGCAACTGATGGGTGGTTCTGTAGCTCTGCTGCCTCACAAGCATTGGGCTTGTCAGTTATTTTTTTCTTATTTGCCATAGAATAGACTTGCAGTGGCATCTCATTATGGTTTTAATTTTCTACAAATTTTCAATTTTGACAAATTATATTTTATCATTATTTCTTTCTTCTGGTGTGTACATTTTGGGTCTTATCGAAGAAATATTGGCATGAACCAAGGTCCTGTAGATTTTCTCTGACATTTTCTCCTAGAAGTTTAATAGTATTTGATTTCAACTTGTATGTAAACTCTTTAAAAAATAAATATTGTGTATGCTGTACATTAAATGTAAAAGTTTATTTTTTTCATCCTTATGGATATCTCATAGTCTAGGCACCATATTTTGAAAAGGCTATTTTATCTCCATTGAAATGCCTTAAAATTTTGTTAAAAATCAGTCATGATCCACTGAGCTATGCCTATTCTTATACAAAAGTTACAGTGTTTTTATAATGTTTTATAACTTGAATTCACGTTTTGAAATCAAACAGTGTAGTATTCCAACTTTGCTGTTCTTTTTAAAACAGTTTTGTATATTCTAAGATGCTTACATTTTTATATAAGTTTTGGAAAAACTTGTCAATTTAAACAGAAAGCTTACACACATTTTGATTGGAGCTGCAATGTGGTATACATGTAGTGAGCACAGACATTCTTGTATGTGGTGCCAGTTTTAGATAAAAATCACTGTCTTTTATTATTATTGTTATTGTTAGATGTTATCTAAGGAGTTTTTGAAGATGCTTTTCATCAAGTTATGAAGGTCCTTTCTATTTTTAGTATTCTGACAGTTTTTATCATGAATAGGTATTGACTTTTTTAGGTTGCCTTTTAAAAAAAAAATCTTACAAACATTAAACCAACCTTGCATTCCTTTGATAAATTTAAGTTGGTCGTAGTGTATCATAAATTTTATTTGCTATTTTAAAAGGATTTTTGTGTATATGTTAATTAGATACATTGATAATTAGTATTATTTTCTTCAAATGTTTTTATTTTGGGTTTGAGGGTAATAATATCCTCACAAAATGAGTTGGTAAGTATTTTCTCCTCTATTTTTTAAAAAATATATAGAATTGTTATTATTTCTTCCTTAAATATTTGGTATAATTAATCAGTAAAGTCATCTTTGCCTAGAGTTTTCTTTGTAGAAATCTTCTTAATTATAAATATCTATTTAAAATATGTGCAGTCAGATTTTCTGTTTCATATTTTTGAAAGGAATGTTTTCAAGGGATTTGACTGTTTTGTCTATACTGTCAAATTTGTTAGCATAAAGTTATTAATAATATCTCCTTATTATCCCTTTATTACCTGTTGGTTACATAGTAATGCCCTTTTTTTTTATTCCTAATAATGGTAATTTTTATATTCTCTCATTTTTTTCCTTTATCAGTCTAGCTAGAAGTTTATCAGTTTTACTGATGTTTTTTAAAAAAACAAACCTGCCATTAATTTTCTCTATTGTTTATCTGTTTTCTATTCATGGATTTCTGCTTTTGTTTTACTCTTTTTCTTTATTTACTTTGTGTTTAATTTGCTATTTTTTCTAAGTTATCAAAGTAGAAGCTTAGGTCATGGGCTTTATATACTTGTTGATTTCTAATATAAGCATTTAAAGCTGTCCATTTCCCATTAAGCACTGATTTATCTGAATCTTAATTTTGATACGTTGTACTTTAATTTTTATTCAGTTAAAAATATCTTTTAATTTTTCTTGTGACTTTTTTGTCCCTTGCATTTTCATAAATGTAGTGTTCAATTTTCAATATTTTAGAATTTTATAGATATGTTTCTGTCAATTTTTTTTTTTTCCTTTTCGTCTTTTTTCGTGACCGGTAACGGGATCGCAATCCTCAGTGTTGCGCCCGCACTGTGACCGGCAACGGGATCATAACCCTCAGTGTCGTGCCCGCACCGCGCTCAACCAGTGAGTAGACCGGTCTCTATATGGGATCCAAACCCTCAGCGGGAGTGCTGCCGTGCTACCAAGCGCCACACTCTACTGAGTGCGCCACCGGGCCGGCCCATGTCAATTTTTAATTTAATGTTGTTCGGGTCAGAAAATATTTTCTACTATTTTTAACTTAACTGAGACTTGTTTTATATCCTAGAATATGATACATCTTCGTGAATGTTTCAGTTTGGAGGATATTCTATACATCCCAAGTAGGCCAGTTTGGTAGACACTGCTATTCTAGGCTTCTATTTCCTTACTAACTTTTTGTGTACTTGTTTTACCAGTTCTGAAAGTTAACATGTGCTAGTGTAACTGGATTTTTCTGTCTCCTTATGGTTATATTAGTTTTTGCCTTATATGTTTCAAAACTTTGTCATTTGGTGCCTACACATTAAGAACTTTAATGTCCTCTTAATGAATTGCCATTACATTGTAAAATATTCCTCTTTATCCTCGATAATACTCCTTGTTTAGAAGTCTACTTTGTCTGATAATGTTGTAGGCCTTCCACAATCATACATTAGTCTTTGCCTAGCATATATGTTTGCATTCTTTTATTCAGCCTATATTTATAATCTATATAAAATATTACTTTATACAGCATATAGTTGATCTTGCTCTATTATTCATTTTTGTTTAATTGGGATATTTTGACAATTTACATTGAGTGTTATCAATACCATCTTGGTTTTTGTTTTCTTTATCTGTTTTTTATTTCTTCTTGCTCTTTCCCTTCCTTCTTTTAGATTAACAGGGTATGTTTTAAAATTTCTTTATTAGTGATTTATTAGTTGAACAACTTTGTTTATTTATTTGTTTTAATGTAGTTGCTCAAGATTTTATAATATGCATCTTTAATTGATCAAAGTCTTTCTTCAAATAACAATACCATTTCATACATAAGAAATTTTATATACCTTCTTCCAAACTTTGTAAGTTGTTAGATATGTTACTTCTACATGTGTTGTAAATTCCACAGAATGTTGTCATTGATTTTGCTTTAAGCAATCAATTATATTTTTTAAATAAACTTAAGAAAAAGTTTTGTCCTTAATATGTATGTATTTTGTAATTACATACTTTTGTATTATTTTTATTTATATACATATTTAGCACTTGTGACGCTCTTTATGTCTTGTTAGGATTCTAATTTCTCTTGATATCATTTTCTTTTGGTCTAAAAACTTCCCTTAACAGTTTTTGTAGTGCAGATCTGCTGACTACAAATTACATCGGTACTTCGTTTCTCTGGAAAAGTTTCTGTGTCCCTTTTAAAGGTGATTTTTTTTCTGTAAATACAATTTGAGTTAAATTTTTAAAAAAAATTTTGGCACTATAAATATATAATTATATTGTCCTCTGGCTTGCATTGTTTCTGGAGAGGCAGCTTTGGTCATTCTAATTTTGCCCCTGTATGTAATGTCTCTTTTTCCTCTGGATGCCTTAAGGATTTCTAATTACCACTCGTTTTTAGCAATTGCATTATAATGTGATTTTCTTTGTGTGTATTTTTTTAAATTGAAATGTAACTGATTATACATATTTATGGGGTACAGAGTTGGCTGTCAGCATGTGTGTACAACATGTGATGATCAAATCAGGATTATTAGCATATTTATCATTATAAGACATAATTATTCTTTGTATCCATTACCCAATTTCTCTCTAACTTTTCTGTCCCTTCCCCTTTCCCATCTTTAGTAACCATAATTCTATTCTTTCCTTCTGAACATTCAATGTATTATTGTGGTGGTTATTTTTTCATTGTTTATTTATTTGTTTGTTTCTTTCCTTTTTAGCTCCTTATGAGTGAGGATGTGGCATTTCTATTTCTGTGCCTTGCTTATTTCACTTAACATAATTTTCTTCTAGCTCATCCATGTTGCTGCAAATGGCAGGATTTCATTCTTTTTTATGGATGAGTAGTGTTGCATTGTGTATATATACCACATTTTCCTTATCCAGTCATTCGTTGATGGACACTTAGGCTGGTTCCATATTTTGGCTATTGTAAATAGAGTTGCGATAAACATGGGAGTGCAGGTATCCCTTCAACACGATGAATTCCATTCCTTTGGGTATATACCCAGCCGTGGGATTGCTGGATCATATGGCAGTTCTATCTGTAGTTGTTTGAGGAAACTCCATACTGTTTTCCATAATGGCTGCACTAATTTACAGTCCCACCAGCAGTGTAGAAGTGTTCCCCTTTCTTTGCATCCTTGCCAGGATTTGTCATTCTCTGTCTTTTTTGAAAGTAACCAGTGTAACTGGGATGAGATGGTATTGCAATGTGGTTTTGATGTGCATTTCCTTGATGACTAGTGATGCTGAGCATTTTTTTCTTGGACCTGTTGGCCATTTGTATGTTTTCCTTTGAAAAATGTCTATTCAGCTTCTTTGACCATTTTTTATTTGGATTATTTGTTGTTTGAATTCCTTGTGTATTCTGGATATTAGTCTCTTGTCAGATGTATGGTTTACAGATATTTTCTCCCATTCTATAGGTTGTCTTTTCACTCTGTTGATTGTTTCCTTTGCTGTGCAGAAAATTTTTAGTTTGATATTGAAAGGACGGAGGACCCGAGCTGACAGTTCGCCAGAGAAGTTCCACTTTATTCAAGGACTGCACGTATATTTATAGGGAGCTGCGTTCTGGGTTTGGATAGGGGGTGGACGGGCGGTAGCTGATTGGATGGAGCTGGGCAGGAAGTGAGCCTTGAGTGTCCACGGTGTCCTTACAGATATAATACCATTTGTTTATTTTTTCTTCTGTTGCTTGTGCTTTTGGAGTCTTACTCATAATGTCTTTCGAGACCTACATCCTGAAGTGTTTCCACTATGCTTTCTTCTAGGAGTTTTATAGTTTCAAATACTACTTAAGTCTTTAATTCATTTTGAGTTGATTTTGGTAAATGGCAGGAAGTACAGGTTTAGTTTTACTCTTGTACATATGGATGTCCAGTTTTCCCAGCACCATTTATTGAAGAGGCTGTCCTTTTCCTATTGTGTGTTCTTGGGTCGATTTTCTTTGTGTTTATTCTACTTGTATTTTATTAATTTTCTTTGGGTTATAAATTTACACTTGACATCAAATTTGACAACGTTTTGGGTTTTATTTATTAAATTATTTTTTTCTTTCTTCCTTTTTTTGGAACTCTAATTACACATGTGTTAGACTATTTGAAATTGTCCCAGTGCCACTGAGTCTTTTTTTTAATTTCATAACTTTTTAATCTCTGTGCTTCAGTTGGGTAGCTTCTGTTGCAATGTTTTAAAATTTCCTAATCTGTTCTTATGCAGTGTCTAGTCTGATGTTAACTGCATCTGTTAAATTTTTTACTTCATATAGTATATTGTTTTTCATCTCTGGATATTTCATTTGATTTTTAAAATATTTTTGATCTTTTTCCTTATTATGTTCATGTTTTCCATTAAACATTTAAGCATATTTACAATGGATATTTTAAAGTTTTTATCTAATTCCATCATCTCTGTCATTTCTGGGTATGTTTCTATTCCTGATTTTTCTCCTGGTTATGAATGAGATACTTTCCTACTTTTTTGCATGTCTAGTGATTTTTTTATTGGATGATGAACATTGTTACTATTATATTGTTGAGCATCTGAATTTTTTTGTCTTTTTAAAAATGTGTTGACTTTAATATTTTTGGCCATTAATTGGCTTTTGGATCAATCTGTTCCTTTTGAGGCTTGTTGTTTGTCAGGTCAGGTTTAGAGCAGTTTATGTACTTTATACTATAGGTATAGTTCATTACTACTAATAAGACATAGCCCTTTGGGGATTTTGACAGAATGTCCTGAGTGTTTTACAAAGTATTTCCCATTTGACTATTTGGAGCTCAGCTTTCTCCCAGTGGTCTGCAAGTTCTAGAAATTGCTCAGCCTCATTGCCCTGGGAGTTCCTTTTCTGGCCTGATGGCATTTTATCCAACCCATGTGTAGCTTAGTATTCAGCAAGAAATCAAGACTACTCCATTCATATTTACAGAGATCTTCTTATGCCTTCTTTTTTGTTACTTTGCCATGTAATTTTCAACCACTTCCACCTCCTAATTCCATTTCTTATCTCCTCAATGTAGTGAAACCCCAGTGTTCTGCCTGGGATGTCCTCTCTGTGCTATTATGTGGAAAGTATCTTTTGTCTTACTTATCCCATTTCTGTGTTGTTTGTTTAATGACTAAAACCTTATGTGTGTGTGCGTGTGTGTGTATGCGTGTGTGTGTGTTTCCAGTTTACTGGTCGGCCAGTGTTGTAGATGACTGGAAGCAGAAGCTCAACTGCATGTTTATGTTATTATTCTTGTGCTTTTCAGCATTTTTCTAAAGACAAACCCAAATTCCAGCCTTAAGTTTACCTATATTATTTGTATGTCCTTGGGAATGTTTATTTAAAACATTTGACTCTCTGTTTTTTCATCAATTGATTAAAAACAATTAACCAAAAGATCGTTTCACCACAGAGACACCATTTGTGCAAATAGTGGGTCATGCAGCCTCATCTTCCTGGTAAACTCTGAAGAGTCCTCTAAAGTCTTCAAACCGTTACACAGGCATCCAATCCTTCTGGTGACAGACCATCAAAGACATTGAAAGAAAGGGTTGGAGGTAGGCTCTGCTGTCCTGGAAACCAATACACTTCATTCCCAAAGACAGAACTTGGAAAGAAGCTTCTTACTAGCATGGATAAGGAGGCTACAAAATCAAGATCTGTGGATCAAAATGCTTCCTGCCCTCTTTCCTGTTAGATGTTCTGTGCTCCTTTCAATTATGGTCAAGACAGGAAAAGCTACTGAAATGAAGTATTTTGCTGAACTTAGGCAGTGTTTAAAGCCTGAGATTTGCTCCTCTTGAATTGTGGTCAGTTCATATATGAGCCCAAGGAAGGAGAAGACAAGTGTCAGGAGCAGAGGCTACGTCTTAGTCCATTTTGTATTGCTATAAGAGAATACCACAGGTTGGGCAATTTATTTTAAAAAGAGATTTATTTCTTACAGTCCTGGAGCCTGGGAATTCTAAGGTGAACTTGTGAAGGACTTCTTCCTGCATCATCCCATTGTGGAAGACATAAGGGCAAGAGATAGAGAGAGAGAGAGAAATAGTAGGGAAAGGGGCCAAACTCATTCTTTTATCAGGAACCCTCTCCTGAAATAAAGATATTAATCCTTTCATGAGGGCAAAGCCTGATCTTCAGAGTTCCACTTCTGAATACTGTTGCACATGAACATCAGGGAATACATTCAAACCACAGCAGGCTACATCACAAAGACAAAGTGTAGAAGAAATCTCTGATCATTATAGCTCACTGAGGATATTTCCCTGATTATCTTAAATGTGATAATTATTAATGGGGCTGAAGGAAGGGGTGCAGGCCCACCTGGGGTAAATGAATTCAATTTGGAGTGTTTGGAGATACAGACTGGGGTTATTTACTGTATGGAGGGAGTATATTTGGCAAACCTATTTCATCTTCATGCATACAGTCTATAGAAGAATAAAGCTATACAGGAATCTGGTTGTCTGCTGCAGATATAAATAAAAATTGCCAGGGACATGTGTTAAATAAATGGGCAAAAACTGTTGTAAGTGTATGAAAACAAAGCCTCCTGTTTACCAAACACACCTTCCAAAATAAAGATAGCAATTACATATTTTGTGCATAGAGGTGGGAAGGAAGGGAGGTAGCCCTGGATCAGACCTCTGCAGACCACAGAGGGGCAGCACTATTTACATCCGGGGGCACACAGGCGCATCTGTGAATGGAGTTGACCAGCTGGGTCTCAGTGGAGCAGGAGAGCCCATGCTCTTTGCAAAGGGGAAGCTGCTCAGACCTCCACCTCAGTGAGTCAGAACTTCCAATTTATTCAAGATAAGCTGGAGATCTCAATTTTGATGTGAAATATCCTATTTTCTAAATCCTGTAAATTGCTTTCTTTTTCATTCTTATGGAGGTATAACATAAATACAGAAAAGTAGATATACAATTAGTAGGTTTAAAAAACAAAACAAAATGGAAACACAGTGTTACCAATATCTAATCAAGAAAGAGAAAATTCTCAATTCCACAGATGCCCCACAGTCCTGCCTTCCATTCTGACTCCTTTAGACTGCATAGAGTAGTTTCTTGGCAAATATGTATTTTAATTGAAGGAGAATAAAAGAAAGAAGGAAAAAGAGGAGAAAGAGGAGACCATGTAAGGAAAACCAGTCACATTTCCAGGCCTCCAGTTTTTTACTTCTGATTTGCTTATCATTTCCCAATAGGAGCTTCTTGAATTCCTGCAGCAGTACTTGGGAATTTGAGACAAGACCCAGGGCTCTGCATGTTCCTCTATTTTCTGAGTCTCTTCTGGACTAGATTCTTCTAAAAGGCCAGCAAGAACGAACACTTTAGCACATCCAAAGTGTGATAATATTTGGGATATTAATTTAATTGGTCCTGCAAATACCCGGCATTTCTCAGATCAAAATTAATCCTCTGTGTAGCTACTGGAGAAGAAGATCTTGCATGTGTATGATTAAGTGATCGTACACATTACAGAGTGTTACTAATCTGAGATGAGTGAGGTGATTTGGTGACTAAGTGCTGAAGTTGGAATGCAAAGCTGTGTTTTGTCCTCTAAAGTCAAAGCCTGTTAAAGATTCTCTGTGACTTGCACCTTCTCTTATTATAAGAAGACTCTTTTTGTGCTTCCCAAATATCTTGTCCTTAAATTATACTTCCCTGACTTCATTTAGTTTGTCTTTTAGTGGTAATACACTGCCCAATTTTATGTGTAACATTTCTGTCATATTGTTTTAATCATGCCTCTTTTTAGATGTATAGTGTCAGATTTCTGGTTTGCTATTCCAATATGAGACTCTGCCATTAAATCAGAGAGTTAAAGTCATTTATGTTTATAATGAAAACTAATATGTCCAGTCTTCTTCATTTGTTTTCTGTTTTGGTAAATAAATGACATTTTTGTCATTATTTCCTTCTGAGATTTGGAATAAATACGTCCTATTTTTAGTACTAATCATGATTATTGTCAAACATTTTAAGTTTTCAGAAATATTTTTATTACAATTTTATAGTTGCCAAAGACAAAAATAAGTGATATTTTTTGAATCGTCCAGTGTAAGACAGGATATTTAGCAGAGTTTTATTTCCCAAAATTTCTTTCTACTTTGTGGTCTCTGTTAATATAATGCAGGATGTTAGCCTCAAAATGCTATTATTACTTTTTCTTACATTATCTATTTACTTCGTCAAAATAATGTTTCGTGTTTGTATTACATAGCAATGATAGTCACCCTGATGATTCAGAATTAACTCTTTTTTACTCACTTATCTCTTAGTTGGGGTTTGTCTTCAGATAACTTTTTTTTTTTTAGGAAGAGATCTGGATATTGTAATTTTGAACTCCTTCATCTTTGAGAATGTGCTTCCACATGAAAGCTAACCCCACTGGTTATGACCTGGGGCTCCTGGAACCAGGGCGGGCACATGTGTGTTCCCTTTCTTCTGCCTTTGTTGTGCAGAGAGGGCTGGGAAGACCTCAGTCTTGTTCCTTTGTGAGCCATCTATTTTCCTGTTTCGCATGAGTTACTAAAACGTTTTTTCTCCCCCTAAAAATCTTTAGCACGAATGATTATCAGAATGTGTTTAGGGCCTAGAAATAAAATGCTCTTTTCAGTTTGCATGCTCAACCTTTTGCCATTTTGGAAAACTGCTGTTGCTCTGGTTATCTGGTTTAGTCCTGGGGGCACCCCTTACTCCTGGGTCAGCTCTCTGTCCTCGTCCTATATGGCTCTCATCTGCCCCCTAGTTATCTATCGTATTTGTTTCTTAACTCTTCCTTGTGAAAGAGCCACATAGGCTTGACTCCACACCATGCAGTTTTTCCCAGTGCCACACTTGCCTTACACTCTCTCTAACCTCTAATGCAGATTCTCTGATAACACAGGTTCATTACTTCGCAATCCTAAGGATTTCACCCTTCTTCTTTTTCATCTCATCCTGTTGCTTTAAAAAGGTCAACCTGTTCTCTAGAATATTTTGTTCAGATCCACAGATTATGTCTTCTTTCATTCTGTTGAAAAGCTGACCATTTTTCTGAAATGTACTAGTTTATAATTCCCCCATATCCCTTGTTTTGTAATTTCATAATTTATCAATCCCTAAATGAGACGCAATCTCGCCAGTTTTAACAGCCGAGTTGTGTGGCTTGCCCATCCCTTCTTTCTGCGTCTGTATGTTCTCAACATCCCCTCTTCATCTCTAGAGTCACAGCTCCTGGCCCACTCCAGGAGCCCATGGGAATGGTCCTGTGGACTCTGCTGGTCCCGTGTGACTGAGAGAATCTTGAAAGCCTCATGACCTGGTTTTTTGAAACAATACAGGACAAGAGATGAAACCATACCCAGCATGTAGACACGTCAGAATCCCCTGGTCTGCAGTCAGCCTGCACATTTTTATTTGACGTTCTTCCCCCAGGAAGCAATGAGCCAAGTCTGGTCATCCCCTACTCTCCATCTTCTTCATGAATGAGGGTGGCCATCTCAGAGTAAGCAGGGGAAGAGAGGCGCCGTTGGTGGTGGGTGGAGGAGCAATGAGAAGGATCGGACCCGTTCCTCACATGATGTAAAATGCAGGGCCTGCTGAGCACAGGGGCATCCACCCAGTTTTGCCACAGGCACAAGTCCTAGCCAGCTGAGCCTGTGTGAGGAATGGCAGTGTTTTCCCACTGCATACAGTGAGCCGTGTGTCTGCAGTGGGATTAGTCAGCTCAGCTCAACCTTGTGCGAGATCACTCACAGGCTAGGCATTCGTTGGTTTTTCAATAGTGTTGTGAGATGTTTTCTGAATCCTTGTGCTCCTCCAACATGTGAATATAAAATTACTATCCAAGACATGATATTGTTGACATCCTCCACCCACTTTCTCCCCTGGCTAAACCCAGAATACGTTTCTATCCAGATAAAGCAGGGAAATGGCAAGAAGCTCTCAGTACCTTGGTCTGCCCAGAACTGTTAGGCCCCCTCCAGGCAGAGTGCCCTGACATTGCCTCTTGAGATCGCCTCTCCTCTCAGCCCCACTGTCCCAGTACTCTCTCAGATCTTTTTGTTTCACCCTGACTCTCTCTCTTATTCTGCTTGAAGGGACTTTGAATCCAGTTTTCTGACTTTACTAATTTTCTGTCCCTCTGCAATCTTTCTCTACATGAGCTCAAGGGCATCCGTGACTCCCAGTGAGGCAGGAATAGAGTAGGGACACGCTCCAGGGAGACTTCTCACAAATATTCAGACTGGATCAGCCAGTGCCTGTGCACTCGGTGGAACAGGAGGGGCGGACGATGGGGCTATCAGGAGTTTCCACGTGGGACAGAGAGGAAGGAGAAGCTTGGGGCACATGTGTCTCTGTCTGGTGGAGATGCCTGTGCACTTTGGTGTGTACCTTCACTTGGTAATAAAGCCCTATTATGTTTCTCTGTCCCTCATTTTCGTCCCTTTCACTGTGAAAAGATTTTTCTTTTCATGAATAGACCAAGAGCCTGGATCTACTTCCAGTAACACCACCATTGCAGAGAAAATCACAAGTCCACACACACACCTCTAGCCTAGGCCTCTGTCCAAACATTGACTCTGACATCTGGCCCTTGAAGGACACATCTACCTGAACATCCCACAGGCACCCGCATGTCCCTTAAAATGTAAGTTCTTCCTACAGTTTACCGTTCCCTTGATACCTAATTTATGAAGTGATTTTGACAATTACATTAAATAATGCTTGAGAAAGTCCTTTGTAACTAATCGGGCACAGAGATGGTGGCTATTTTTGACACCCATGTAGTCTCACAAGGTAGAAGTCTCTGGGGCTTCTCAGACTCATCCATCCTTGTCACTTCAAGTGAATTCCCTGAGTGTTTTGAATCTGAATGACCTCTGAATTCCAGCTCCTCTTCACTCTCCCCTACCACCGCCCTAGTTGAGACTTGCCATCTCTCAGGTGGGCACAGGCACCAGCCAGTTCTCTCTGGCCCTGGCATGCTAGGCTCTCTCTGTGCATATCACGCCATGTCCTGCCAGTCTTCACATGCTGCTGGTCCCATGGTCTTTGCATCAAAGCCCCAGCTCCTCACCACTTGGAACATGCCTTCCGTCCAGGGCTAGGAGAGCTACTGGAGTCTCCCCTCCCTGCCCCTTCGGGTATTGTCTGCTCATCCAGAGAAGCTGTGAAATTCTTAGATGTGGAGAGTTTCTGTTTGCTCTTCCCTTTCTGCTACCTCTTCCTGAAATACCCTTTATTGCTCTGTCTAGTTTGCTTCTTCTTGTTGGTTACATTCCATTTCAGATATTCTTTTCACCCTGAAATTTCTCCCATCTCCTTCTGATAGAATTAGTCATCCTGTCCTGGTTCTCCAGGAACACTCTGGGACATAAGTTGACAGTCTATCACTGAATGCTTTTACTATGGACACGTTCTCTCTTGCCCTCCACTCACTCATGGAGGCAGAAGACATTCCTGGCGTGTCTACTACTTGTGAGGCCCTAAGCTAACTGTGGGGAATCCACCCTTGCTCAGATGTGGTCCGGGCTTGGGGAGTTTGCAGTCTGGTGGGAGGAAAGTTGCAAACAGATGATGACTATGAGGTTATCAGGTGCCAAGAGCTGCTAACACTGGGGACTGCAGGAGCCCAGAGACATCTTAACAACAGTCTGGGTTGACTGTACGTTCCGGGCTCATAAACCTACTCAGGTGGTTGTGCCGTTCATGCAAATGAGGAATCTGGGGCAGGTGTTTGGGGGCAGAGCGGGAGGCAGTACTTAGCAGGAATCAGTTTCATGTGAAGCTCACATCAGTCTGGGTGTCCCACAGCAAGTCCCAAGGCCACATGAGAGATTTGGACTAGAAATACTAATTTGATAATCATCTCCAAATAATGGAAACTCTGAGAGTGGATTAAATCACCTGGGACGAAGGAGAAGGGAAGAGAGATGAGCACATAATACCTGAGGAAACCAACAGTTAAGGGTGGGTGGAGAAAAAGAAAGTCATGAGAGGAGACAGAGGACAGGCCAGAAGGAAGGAAAACCACAGACAGTGATATGACAGAGCCCAAAACATTTGTGGTTTTCAGGAAAGGTCAGCCAAAATCTCAGAAATGTCAAGACAGCCGACATCTGAAAGATGTCCATTCGCCTTAGCCACAGAAGAGGTCAGGGAAAAGTGTGGCAGGGAGCCATGAGTGGAAGGACCCAGGGCCCAAGGTGCTCAGGAGAGAACGTGAGACAGGAAGGTTGAGCCGTTGAGCACAGATGGCTTTTGGATGCCTGGCCATCTGACTGTGGCAGAAGAGAGAGTGGTGCAGAGGGGCAGAGGGTGCGGGGGAGGTGGGCCTATCTGTCTGTTTTAAGATGGGGTGACTTGAGCATAGTCACAGGATGAAGAGGTAAGGCCAGAAGAGAGGCAGAGGAGGAGGAGAAGGAGAGAGAGAGAGAACACATGCAAGGATGGAGAAGGGCCCTTTCTCTTTCCTTGTGAGGTTACATTCCTGGGGGCACATGGCCCAGTGCCTGGCACATAGTAGGTACTCAGGAGGTATCTTCCAAAGAGCAGCAACGTAAGTATTTCTTCACTTACACTGTGCAAGCTGCCCAACGAGGCAGCAGTGTCCAAGGGAAGGGAGCACGGCTGCTGCAGAGAAGTTACTTTGTAAAAGATCCAGAAGCTCCACTCCTGGAAATAGAGCCCAGCAACAGGCCCTCTGCCCTGCTCCCCAAATACAGAAGATGGTGGAGAGTGCTGGGTGCAGAGCCCGAGGCTGCAGGGCACACCCCAGCCTCCGCAGCACTCTGGCATGCCGTCTCGGCCAGCCCCGCGGGCAGCAGGAGCACCAGCAGTGGTACGAGTCCTCCCTCCAGTCTGCTTTGCTTCAAGGAATAGAACTGGAGGCAGGAAAAAAGTCTTTGGGTAATTTCCAAGTCAAACTCTAATTCCATTTACACCTGTTCACCTTTGGAAATGGAAAGCGTAAAGCACAGATTTGATAATGCTCTGATTTTGCCTGGCACATTTAAAATGTAAAAATGAACGCCTTTATTGATTTTTCTTCACCACACAAAATAAGCCATAAAACACAAATAAATCAAGCTTTCCAAGCAGAACCCACTTGCAATGGGGGAATTGTGCTGGCTGATAGAACTCATCAATTATAGCCCGCTCTTGGGCTCCAAGTTATTTCTGAGCTTAAGTAGAACTTATGGCTGAGGACTCTGACTTTGATAGCCCTTCTTTGATCATGATTCCATCTCCTGGGCTCCACTGGAGCTGCAGGCAGCCGTGAGGAGCAGTCCCCCCAACATGGGTGCTCCCAGGCCCTCTCTGGAGGGGGGACTTGTGTTCTGGACTGGAGCACAGAGTGAGACCTAAGAGCCCGTGTTGTAATGGTCCTCACTGCACAGACCCTGGACAGGTGGGAAAGAGCTGTGACCGTCCTGGGCTTGCCTCTGATTACTGTTCTTCTTCTCTATGCATGTTCCTTCTTCATCCCCATGCCCTCCACTACCCCCCAATTAAACAATTTTCCATCCTTTATCAGTCAGGGGTCAATCAGACAAGCGAAGACACTACATGTGATTAGAACAAGGGATTTATTACAGTGGCTAGACCTTACCCAGTGTGGGGGCTGGTGGGGCTCCTGGTGAGGTGTCTGCTTCTGTATCTAATATGAACCTGAGGTCACCCACCCATGGGCCAGTCAGACAGGGCAGTGGTGGAAAAACAAGAAACTGGGAGTGGACAACATCAAAGGCAGACTGGAACCGGGAAGGACGCACTGGAATGCATCTGCCTCCTCCACCTCCAACTTCCACACTGTAGGTGGCCCACAGGAGAACCTGGCTCCTTGGTCATGGAGCTGCCCATGCACCAGGCTCAGGCCTGGAGAAGCTGAAGGAAGAAGCCCAGTGGGAAACGGAGACGTGTGGGCTGGGTGCTGCCCCGAGCCTGCCAGGTGAGCCCGTGGGTGACCACATGCGTGAGTGGCTGCAGAGCTGCATGTCCACCACTTTCTTCAGAGCATAGAAATATGGCTGCAAAGCCTCCCTTGAGGCCAGCACTAACTGGGAAACATATAGGGAAAGGATCTGGGGAATGTGGGTCCACTTAGCCACAAGCCCCGGGTTCTCCTTGTGCCTTTTCACCTCCATGCCCCCCTTTATGCCTGGACTGTGCAAATAGAGTCATTGAAGTGGTAGGAATTGATGAAAAGTCCTGGACTTATCCATATTGTCTGCAGCATAAAACCCGGCCCTGGCCACCTGTTCCCTCTCCTGAGCAATGCGGTCCACTGTTTTACCTAAGCACCAAGGCTCAGCTTTTATCCTGCTACCTATAGCCACCTGTCAGGAAACCAGAGGTACTTACAGGCCTGGCGATGAACACTGCCAGGGCCCAAACGGAAGAGCAGAAACCACTCTGAGTTCATAACCTCCTGCAGCCAGCGGGGCAAGACAACCCAGAGACTGGCAAGGTAGAAACCGCCTCCACTGCTGGGATGAAGGGACAAAGGATGGAGGTCATATTTCCGGGCTGCAGCCAGGACCACCTTCAGCCACTGCCGAGGCACCACCCCACACAAGGCAGATGGGAGAGAAACCCTGGCTTTCCCTTTCTCGGGCCCTGCTCACCCTCCAGTGACTCCCAGCCCACAGTGAACACCCCCACCCCCCAAAGCAGAGTGGATCAGAGGAAAGCTGAAGATAAAGCTGAGGGTAAATGGGTCCTGGGATGGGAGGCAGGTAGATCTCACAGGCGATCCCCTCTGTAAGCCAAGTGAAGCCCTAACTGTACAGCAGGAGGCACCAGGGTTGGGAGGTGCCTATCTCAGCCTGGGGGAAAGTGGAGGCAGGGCGACTCTGAGCCCAGATCTTGAGATCGGTCTGAAGGAAATCTTAAGCCAGTCCCTAACATCAGGAAAGGTGACCTGTAAATGCACCACAGTCATTCACTCATTCAACTACCATTTTATTGGGCACCTACTATGTGTTAAGCATTGTAGTCCTTATAATCATCTATCCTTGGCACACTTGGCTGTTCTTCACTGTGTCCGGGTCCCCAAGACCACTCTCAGGCTTGTTAATTTTCTAGGAGGATCACAGAACATCAAAAGCTGTTACTCTTTTAGTTACAGTTTATCACAGAGAAAGGATACAGACTAAAATACAAAAGGACAAAAGTAAATTCAGGAAAGACCAGGCACAAGCTCCCAGGTGTCCCCTCCAAACGGAGTCTCATGGGGACACACTGTATTCTCTCAGCAAGTACGTGATCTCTCTGTGAAGTGTTCCCAACCAGGGAAGCTCATCTGAGCCTTGGAGTTCAGCATTTTATTGGAGCCACTCACAGGCATGAGTACCTGTGTAACTGACATTAGCTGCTCAGACACTAGCCCTCCATGTGTTGAACTGATACAGTGTGGCCCAGGGCCTCAGCTGTACAAAATCATGCATTCACCGTAAGACACATTGCTAGCATAAACTGTCTGATAAAACTGATACCGCATGGCCCAAGGCGTCAGGCATACAAAACACTCACCTGGCAGGACTGAGCCATCAAGGTGGCCTGACCTAACAGTCCTTTCTTTGGGATGTACAGGGTTTGCCCAACCCAGGCCACTGAGTGCAGCCTTCACTGCATACTCAGGTGTTCCCATGTTGATCCAGTTTTCACTTGAGCTCTGATTTCTGCATTTCCTTGTACAGCTCCACCCCTGCCCTCCAGGACTTTGAGGTTTGCATTTAGGGCTCCTCACCAGAATTGCTGAATTATGCATCTTGAGGTCCAGTGTGCAATAACTTCCTATTCAGACACATTGCCTTAGGATTGGGGTTTCTTTAGGTATTCAATACTGACAGAGTACATATGATATAACAAGAATGTAAGAATGTTGATTACAATAGTAAATCCCAATCTTACCTGATCAGAGAGTAGGGTCTGGTAGGGCAGGATGGAGAGAATGCCATGTGATGATGGAGGCAGAGATTGGAATGATGTATCTACAAGCCACAGAAATCAAGGATTGCCAGCAACCACCAGAAGTTGGAAGACGCCAGAAAAGATCCTCCTCTAGAGCCTTCAGGAAGAGAATGGCCCTGTCAGCACCTTGATTTTGAACTTCTAGCCTCCAGAGCTGTGACAGAAAAAATTTTTATTGTTTTAAGCCACTGAGTTTGTGGTACTTTGTTATGGCAGCCCTCAGGAATAAATACAGATAGCACGGAATTAAAAGAAAGAGAAGGCTGTGGGGCACCATGGAAGGAGCACCTAAGATCCAACTCAAAAGGCTAGAGATAAATTCTAGAAGGAGTAACAACTTGCAGAAGGAAGCTTTATACTGTGGAGGTTGTAAGGAAAAGCATACAGGGAAGAGAATTTCCAGCCTACGAAAGAGTACATGTACAGACTTGGAGGAGGGAGAACTGAGTCATGACCTATGAAAGAAGCAGAGAAAAGACAAGATTGGGGGATTGGAGCCACATGTGAGTAATAGCTGCACTGTGTGCACAGCCTCATGTGAGTGGTCTGGAGGGGATGCACCTACAGGGTTAGCTTGCTCACTGGGCCTCAGAAATCAGAAATAAATGTTTTCAAAGCTTTGCTATCGTTATCTCCAATTCATATTACACCTCCACATCGTGAGAGGACATGACCAGGAAGGAAGGGGTTGGGAGGTCAGCATATTCCATAAGAAAACACCATGACATTGGTACCTCTTCACAACGCCAGTGCCTTGCTGGGAACCTAATGCCACTGCAGCCAAGATCGATTTCCTTTCCAGTGGACAGCATTGTGGTTTTACAGGCTGGCATTGAAACCCTGCAAAGCATCACTGAGCCTATGCGACATCATCAATCCAGATTAGAATTGTTAGAAACAGGTGAGAGAGCTTCACTTTCTCCTCCTGAAGAATATCAAACTGTTGGAATAAAGGAAACCTGTCAGTGCTGTCCAGGGACATCACTCACTTTTCATTTTTCTCTGCACATTGCCTATTTAGACTTAGGTTTGGCTTATGATTTGCTAATCTTAGCATGATGCTGCTTTTAAACTTTGTTCTAAGCAAAACACATCATGACTGGTGAGCCACTTATCATTGATTTTATTATTATTATTTTTTCTTTTATTAAAATTTATTTATTAATATATATTTTTTACATTCTAAGATGTTGTGGAGCAGTTGGGGGGAGGGGGAGAGGAGAAGGGGAAGGGAAATAGGGTGGGAGGAGGAGGAAGGGCGGACGTGGTTGAGTACTATGGCACCCCCATCATTCTGGCAGGGTAGACAAGGGGGCTTCCAGCGGTGGCTCATTTGTCACTGGGCTGGTTGCAGATGTCATGGGGGCATGCCTGAGGCTCTTGGCCCCCCCAACCCCTTACAATTTTTTTTATCACTTAAAATGTTTATTTGGACACAATCTTTAATTATTTATTTATTATTATTTAAATTTTTAATTAGCATATTCATTGTTACAAACCATATTTATTCTTCATGCCCCTTATCCAAACTCTCCCCTTCCCCCTCCTTCTCCCCCTTACTTCCCCCTTCCCATCTCCCCTTTCCCCCTCCCCAGGGTGGAGCCCTGGGGCGGTGGCAGCAGCTTGCTAGTTGCAGCTAGGTTTGGCTTCCCTAGGCTCCATACCTCAGGGCCCCTGCAGGGCCCTGGGGTGGTGGCAGCAGCTTGCCTCGTCACAGCTGGGTTTGGCTTTCCCCAGCTCCATGCCTCATTCTAAGATGTTGTCACTGGGCTGGATGCAGATGTCAGGGGGATGTGGCTGAAGCTGTAGGGCCCCCATTGCCCTGGCTCAGGAGCCTGAGGCACTTCCTGTGGCAACTCGGTGGTCATCACTGGGCTGGTTGCGGGATGTGGGGGGGGCATGGCTGAGGCCCTTGGCCCTCCTCTCACTCTGGCTTGGGAGCCTAGAGGCCTTCCAGTCCTTCTAGGTTTTATAGGTATTCTTTGGTGGTATTAGACCTTTACTAATTAGTATCAAACTTTGTCTTTGGTCTGTGGGTATTTTGTTTTTTCTTTCAGTTCTGTGTTGGATTATTTGCTGTCCCGACCATTTAAACTCTGTACTGTAACTAATTTGTTGTCCTTTGCTTACTTCTAAAATGGAGGAACTTCCTGTGGGGACCAGTTATTGAGCCCTGTAGTTGAGCTGAATTGCTTCATTGCTGCTGATTCCCTGGGGAAGGCTTTCTGTGCAGTCAAGTTTTAATGGTTGACCTTGTATGTACTTTTGGGTCACATGAGGTCTGATACACCTGGGTTGTGTGGAAACTCTGGTCTGGGCCTGAGTGTTTTCAGCAAACTGTACCCACTGCACATCTGTATCCCTGACCAGTCTCCATTGAGTGGTCCTGAGCTGATGAGGGCAGATCAGCTGTCCTTGCTGTGCCCCAGTGTTCCCCCAGTGAGCCCATCTTCCCCACCACCCACACTCCAAACACTTCCCATGGGATGGGCCATGTGCCAATCCCTTGTGATGACTCCCTGGCCTCTGAGTGGTTCCTTTTTTCTGTGTGGTGGTCTGTGGCCCCTCACTCCTATGTGGGTCCACAGGAATTCTGTTAGTGCTCTAGCTGGCCTGGGGGCCACCAAGGCCCTCTTCTCCCCTGCTGCCTCCAAGCAACTTCATACAAAGGTCACAGCTGTGGCTTTTTCCAGCTCTTGCTCTGTGTGCTCACCAGCTCCAGCCTTGAAGTGGCCGGGGCTCAAAATGGTGGGAGTGATCCTTTCGTTCTCTCATCGTGGCTCCTCCTGCCTTCAAGAACTCCGTAGGTCTCTCCTACTCTTTCCCTGAGCTCTAGGGGCCCCAGCTTGGCTGTCATTGCTTTTTAATAGTTGTAATTGGTTGATTTGTGGGAGAGAGTGATGCTGGGACCATCTATTCTGACATCTTGATCAGAAGCCGACCATTTAAAACTTAATTTAAAAAACCACTCGAGCTATCACTGTCATTCAGCCAGTTGCGAAGTCATGAGACAGGAGCAGGCTGAGCACCTGTAGACGTGAGCACCTGTTTACTTCCATTTCCCGCTAATTGATACAATTGAAATTTGGCAGTGATGTTTGCCAAAGTAAGCATTGGCGACCTACAGACATGTGCCAGGAAGCAGCAATGGGAGGCCTCCAGGGAGGAATCTTGGTCGAGAGCAAAGAACCCAGACTCTGGGTGTAAAGATTTGGGGTTGATTTTGGTCCAGTGATTTATCTGTGGGATGACCAAGAAATGACCATGGATGACCATGAAGAAAAAAACAATAATATCCCCCTCAGAGGGTATTATTATAATGATTTACTTTAGATAAATAGACAGACAGATAGATAATAGATGGATGATGGATGGATGGATGGATGGATGGATGGATGGATGGATGGATGGATGGATGGATGGAATGATGGATGGATGGATGGATGGATGGATGGATGGATGGATGGATGGATGGATGGATGGATGGATGGATGGATAATTGAGAGAGAGTTTGGAAGAATGCCTGAAACTCAAGTCTACTTTTGTCTTCACAATTTTCTTTTCCTTTTTACTATGTGATCTTGTCTCTCTCATTAAAATACTTGTGTGGCTCCCTATTAAATAATTTTTGATCGATGGCAGAAATACCAAAGATATGATTTTATGAATGACGAGTGCAGGTGGGGAATGAAGATAAGGAGTCTTTCTTACCAGGCAGACTTGGGAAAGATTAACAGCTCTGCTTATTGCCATGGTGGGACAGGAAAGCCACTTTGTCCCTTTTAGCATCAATGTCCTCCTCTATAATTTGAAAGCCCATGGTGGGAGCTATAGATACTGTGTCTACCGCACCATAAGGTACATGGTAGGTGTTGCACAAATAAAGACACCTTTGTGACCTACGCTATCACACTGCACAAAGGTTTATGTCTGAGAGTGGGGGGCACAGGCCACCCATTCAATCAGTCATATACGCATTCATTCAGCAAACATTTTACTAAGCACCTCTCTGCCTGGCCCTGTAAGAGGTGGTGGGAACACCAGGAAGAATGTAATATGACTCCCACACTCAAGAAACTCAAATTTGTTAGAGAAGAATGACAAGAAAATAAACATTATTAGTAAACATTATTGGGGTTAAGTTTATAAGGTGTGTTTAAGATATTTACAGGGTATTCTGTGAGCAAAGAGAAAATGTAAGTCTATTTTCCAAAAGTAAATGAACTCCCTCCCACTTACTTGAAAGCCTAATGTCATTATATTTTACTTATTTATTTTTTAATTTTTATTTTTATTGTAACATAGTTGATTGTATGTATCTGTGGGGTACAGAGTTGAATATCAATAACTGTGTGTAATATGTGATGCTCAAATCAGGATAATTATTGTATTCAACAATATACAATGTCGTCATTTTTTGTGGCCCTTTACCAATTCCTCCCTTCTCCACCTTCCTTTCCCACCTCTGGTAACCTCAGTTCTCTTTTTGGAAGTTCAACATACTAATGTGATTGTTGTATCTTTCTTTCTTTCTTATTTATATATTTATTTTTTTAGCTCCCATTTACAAGTGAGGACATATGATATTTCTCTTTCTGTCCTGGCTAATTTCACAGAACAGGATTTTCTCTAAGTTCATCCATGTTGCTGGGCATGGCAGTATTTCATTCTTTTTTATGGCAGTGTAGTATTCCATTGTGGATATATACCACATTTTCCTTATCCAGTCATCTGATGATGGACATTTAGGTTGGATCCAACTCTGGGCTACTGTAAATAGAGTTGTGATAAACAAGGGGGTGCAGGTGTCCCTTCGACATGATGATTGCCATTCCTTTGGATATATGCCCAGCAATGGAATTGCTTGATCGTATGGCTGTTCTATCTGTAGTTGTCTGAGGAAACTCCGTACCATTTTCCATAATGGCTGCACCAATTTACAGTCCTACCAACAGCATAGGAGGGTTTTCCTTTCTCTACATCCTCTCCAGCGTTTGTTGTTCTGTATCTTTTTGCTGATAGCCAGTCTATCTGGGGTGAGATGATATCTAAATGTGATTTTTATTTGTATCTCCCTGATGCTGAGTGATGTTGAGCATTTTTTCATTTGTCTGTTGGCCATTTGTGTATCTTCCTTTGAGAAATTCCTATTTAGCTCCTTTGCACTTTTTTTTAAAAACTGGGTTATTTGTCTTTTTACTGTTAAGTTTACAAATATTTTCTCCTGCTCTGTAGGTTGTCTTTTCACTTGGAAAGCCTCATTTTAATGGGACATGCTTTGAAGATCATAGGGCTTGGGTTTTTAATTATGTACTGTCCGTTCTGTTACAGAATGTCTTTCTATAAAGAAAATTAGCTCACTCTCTCATGATTAGTAAGTAAGATGATGACGTCAAAGTAAACTGGAGCTGCTTTGGTTTGTATGCGACTTTCCTGAGCACTTTATCATTTTGTATCATCAAGTAATAGCAGACTACTGCTAAAGATACTAAGAAATGTGGATGCAGCAAGTTTGGGGAGAGTGCATGCTCCATGAGCTAGCTGTTCCCCAAAGTCCTCATCCTGGTTAAGTTTGGCCATGTGCTTTGTCTTGCAAGTGCTTATGATGCTTTAAGAAACCAACAGAAAACAGTGCACTAGAGTCATCTTTCTCTGGTCCTCTGCATGCTGTGCAAAGTCAGCAACTGCTTTGCTGACTGCATCTTCTGATAATGTGTTTTCCCTTCTGCCTTAGTCTCCCTTACTCCACAGCCTTGGCTGATCTTTACACCTGCTTCCATCAAACTACTTTCATGTGTTCTTTTAAAGTAAAACCTTATTGATTGCAGTTCCTCTATTCATTAGGAAGGTAACATGTCTTTAAAATAAGGGTAGTATTTTCATTAAGAATGCTAGATCTTTTGTAGAGTCTGGTTACAAAATAGCATAGGTTTTCATTGGTCTGGCCCAATATTCACTTTGTCAATGTTATTTTACAGAATATGAGCTTTTTAAGAATTACACAGTGTGTGTAGAAAACCCTTGCAATTTTTCCCCTTTCTCCATAATGTGCTGTTCAGAAGCAGTAGCAATGGCATCAGGGAGGCTCGTCTTCGAGTCCTGTACCTATCCCTGACTCTACCCTTACTCACTGGCTCAAGAAATACCCTACCAGGCACATACCACCAGCTGCAAACCTTTCCTACCCTCAGCCCCTTCGTTCCCACCTTCCCTGGATTTTCCTCATTATTGTGACCTCAGGATGGAAACTGAGTTTCTGCATGTTCTGATTCTGTGCTTCCCAGATATGCTACTTGTCGTGTACTTCCTCTGTTCCTTGAACTGCAGCCCAGAAGACAGCGATGCCATAAACACCTTCCAGGCCAGGTCTGTGGGATACCAGACCCCAGCGGAAGTGCTCACTACCCTCCAGAAACTGGGCAGTTGTGTTGTTGCATTTCCTCTCCGGTTATAAAAGCTGAAACCAGCGTAGGCTTAGTACACAGAAGAGGCTTGATAAAGAGAATCAGTTTGGGAAGTCTGGAAGAAATAAGAGGGAATGTTGCAGTCACCTGGAAGTCAATAACAGCAGGAAGCAGCTATTATGCCCAGGGCTGGGGGAATTAAAAGAAAAGAGATTTATAAAAGAGAATCTAGAGGAGGGGACATCTTGTTCCTGTGCTCAGCATCTAAGGGAGGGCGTGGTACAGTGGTTGCTGGTACTGATGAGTGGCTGGTCCTGGAATTAGGTGCATGACACCAATTAGTCCTAACTGGTGCCTCCATGCTGAAGTTGCTTGGGGAGAGGTGCTCATGACTGGTGCTGAGCATGGTAAAATAGTATGTAAATTGTGAATGGGCAAGCAGTTAAAGTAATCTGAAGTTCTTATCTTGTTTGGTAAACGGGTAATATATTGACTGAACTTAGATATTACTGCACTAAGACTACAGGTTAAAATATTTATGGTTATAATCAAAATAACAGAAATGAGGTGTATATTTTCCAAATAAAAGTGGAAAAAAAGGAACGATTAAAAAATAATCAATCCAAAAGAAGGAGAAAAGAAGAAACACACAGGATTGAACCAATAGAAAGCACACAAGAGAGTGAGATAAATATATACAAATATATCAGTAATTACAATATATGTGAATGGTCTCTATGCTACAATTAAAACAAAGATTTTCAAGCCTTATGTTTATGATTTATGTGATTTTGGCATTCAGTACTAAAGAATATAGAAAAATTGAAAATAAAATGATGAAAAAAAAATACCAGAAAAATACTATCAAAATAAAGCTGCATCTGCTATATTTATATAAGACTAAGGAGACTACAAGGGAGGAGAGTGTATTAGCACACGAATAGACAACTGGGTCAATGGAGCAGACCTCAATCACAGGAAAACTTGACTTATGAGAGAAATGCAGGGAAAAGATGGCGTTCTTAATAAATGGTGCTGATCCATAGAAAAAAATAAATTGGACTCCCACATCACATGACACACTGTCCCCCCATGCCACCCCACCCGTACAATTCCAGATGAAGAAAAGACTGAAATATGAAAGGCAATACAAAAATTGAAGATTATTATATTGAGAAAGACTGTGTTGATCTTGAAGTAAAGGTATGGGAATTCTTAAATAACACTTAAATAACACAAAACCTAAAGGTAATGGTCAGTAAATTCTACCACATAAATATTTCAAAAAGTAAGTGAAATGGCAAGACATGGACTGGCAGAAGATATTTGTAGCATTGACAAAGGATTATGTTCTAGAATACATAAACTCCTGTAAATTAATTGAAAAGGAAAACAGCCTATACAAAATAAAGGAAAAGACCTGAACAAGCTCATCAAAGAACCATCAGCCAGTAACAATTGGTCACCATCAGCAACACCATCAGTAAATGTAAATTAAAAACAAAATGAGATGTCTTTTAATACTTGCCAACTTAGAAACAAAATTGAAAAGTATAGCAATACCAATTTTTGTCAAGGATATGTAAAACTCTCATAGGCTGCCAGTAGGTGTACGAACGGTTCATCCCCTCTAAAAAATAACTTGTCATAATCTGTTAATGTTAAAAACCTGTACTCTGTGTAACCCAACAATTCTATTCCCTGGAGAAGCATTTGAATATATGTATTAGGAAGTATAAATGACTGAATAATTGCACTATTTGTAATAACAAAGAACTGGACATAAGCCAAATTCTGGTCACAATTAAATAGTATTTCAATGCTATTCAGCAGTGAAAATAAATAGATTCAGTGACACGTAACAACATAGATAAACCCCAGGGACATAATTTTTTTTTCTTTAAAAACAAGTTAGGAAAATTATTGTTTTATGTAGCATGCTTCCACTTATACAAAGGTTAAAACATGGCATACCAAGCAAAACATTATATTACGTAGGGCACAAGCATTTTAAAAATAAAATTATAAAGAAGTAATAAGGAAAATTTAAACATAAAATCTAGGACAGGGCTTACCTCTAAAGCGAAGGATGATAGGATATCACCTCTGCGATTAGGTTAAACAAAATAGTTATTTCCATCTTGCTAGCAGACTTTCTCCTCTGCTGGCTTTTAGAAAACAAGTTGCCATTTTGGGGAGGCCCATGTGGCAAGAAAATGAAAGCAGCCTCTGGTCAAAGCTGAGTCTCCCAGAAACATTTGAGGAATTGACATCCTGCCAACAATCAAGTGAGCTTAAAAGCATATTGTTCCTCCTCCTTGAGGCTTCAGGTGAGACACCAGCCACGCTTGACCAGCACTTTTATTACAGCCTTATGAGAGACCGTGAAGCAGAGGGTCCACGTTAGTGACCCTCAGAAACTGTAAAACAATAAATGTGTGCCATTTTGAGCCTCTATGTTTGTGTGCAATTCTTTATGTAGCAATAGATAACGAATGCAGCTGCTCACAGATCGCTGTGGGGGTTACTCCTAGCTGACTGTTGCCTGCAGGTGACCCTCTGCTTCTTGCCACATGGACCTTCTGAACATGGCAGTTAGCTTTGTCAAAGCTAGCAAAGGAGAAAGTCTGCAAGCAAGATGGAAGTCACTCTCCTATTTAACCTAATCATAGAGTGACATCTCATCACTTTCCATATTGTATTGATTAAAAGTGAGCCAGAAGTTTTGCCCACCTTCATGGGTAGAAGATTATACCATGGCATAGGGGTAAGATGGCTGGCGGCCATAATAGTAGCTGCAAACTACGTACCTTACACACTCACACACACAAACACACACACACACAAAACTCATGCACACAAACATGTGATCTATATCTGCTCAACCTTAGTAAAAATAATTATTAAAATTTACTTTGAGAGCTTCATTAGACACTAAATGTAGAAGGCTGGGAGGTCAAAATAGAATGGCAAATTAATCCTAGTCCCCCTGTAAAATTGCATTAAATTACAGACTGCATTTTATTATAATCTACTGCAGGAATTGGATTTGTTTTCAAAATATTTCCCATAAGAAGACATACTCAATTTCTTTATCAGAAGTGTAAAGAAAGCATTAAGTGTTGAGAATGAGCCAGACTCGGTGACTGAGCACTTTGTACCACTTTTTAGTTTTCCTACAGGACCCTGATTATCCTGAGCTTTAAAACTTCTCCAGCCCTAAAAGTGATAGTTTGAGGCTTTCAAAGCTACTCATTCTACTGATGTGATGTAGCACTGGAACGAGCCTCTTGAAATCATATAAATGACTTTTGCTGACATTTCCAATATCAGGAAGAGATTTTTTTTTTATTTCAGTGCTCATTCTAAAAAGTCGTACAGACAACTTTCTGTCAGGCAGCCAGTGCTCTTTTATGTGGAAGAGCAGAGTTTTATGCTCACCGCCCGTTTCTGGGAAGAGGATGCTGAATAAAAACACATATATTTAGTGGCTGCGATTTGATGTGTTCTCAAGTTTAACCATTTTCTTCTTTACTGAATCAAAAGCAGGACACATAATGTTGATTTGTAGATCTTGTTAGATTACAAGCTAGGTTGCTGCAGCAAGAGACTTCACCATAGAGTTGCTTAAAGAGGCAGAGGTTTACTTTTCTATGAAGGAACGGTCGGCACAGTTAGTCCAGGATGATTGTGATGGATCAATAGTGCTGGATGCCGGCTCTCCCACTGGGATCTCTGCCACGCCTAAACATGCACCCGTTCACAAAGCCCACCGTGGCTCAGCACCTCGNGGATCTCTGCCACGCCTAAACATGCACCCGTTCACAAAGCCCACCGTGGCTCAGCACCTCGCCTCAACCACATTCCAGACAGAGGAGAGTGGGGAGTGGGGAGCAGAGGACACTGATGCAGTCATTGTTGGGCAGAACTTTGTTACGTGGCCATGCCTGGCTGCAAGGGAGGGTGGGGCATGTAGCCTTTAGCTGGGCAATCATGGACTCAGAGAAATCTGGGGTTCTGTTTTGGATACTGGGGTCAGTCCATCTCTTTCATAACTCAAATATCTATGAGTACCCTTATTGCAGTCAGATATCACATGAATCCCCTCTCCAAAGGGCACAGCACAAAGCCCTATCCCGTTGCTGCAGGATCAGAGTTTGCATGAATTACAAACACTTGCTGCCCCTGCAGTGGAGAGTGTTCCATGGAATGTCCATCTGTCATCCCACACTTTGCCTTCGAGATGAATTCTCTTGCCCGTTGTCTTCCATGTCTACTGGCTTTGCCCTCTGAGAAGTTGTTCTTTGTCTCTTATTCTTCATGGCCTGGCATGAAATGGACGTTGACAACAAGACCCTTTTTGGGGACTTATTACTTCCATAGGCAGTTTCCTGGAGGTAAACGCTGGAGGCTTGGAGACCCAAGGCCACACTTGGAATTTCTTCAGGAACNAGAGAAGAAATGAGCCATAGTAAAGCAGGAACACCATCAAAAGCTATTTGGATTATACCCACAGATTCAGATGGAAGCACACAGTGCCACAATAAAACACTGAATGTGTTCACAATCAACCCTTTGTATCTAACTTCTAGTTTGCAAGGAACTCAGTGAACAACAGAACATGTTCAATGGCATCACAGGGAAGCAATCAGCAAAACCCAGAATGTGGGAAAGTCTATAGGACTAGTGGCCTACTTTCTTCAATAAGTCATTTGCAAAGAAAACAAATAGAAATCAGGGAGAGGAACCTTTAGACATATCAGCAAAATGCAAAATGTGGATCCTGATTAAACAAACCTATTGCAAAAGACTCCTTATAAGAAAATAGGGAAAATTTAAACACTGACTAGATGTTTGATGATTTCAAGGAATTCACTATTTTAAATAGTATAACAAAAATGTCATGACTGTGTTTCAAACGATAGACCTCATATTTAGAAATACTGAAATTCTGTGGATGAAGTAACATAAAGGATTTGCTCTAGAATAGTATGGAGGGGAAGGGAGTGTTTAGATGAAACAAGGATAGGTTATATGGTGAGGTGAATATTCAAGCTCATTCTCTTGCATGTAGTTATCCAGTTTTCCCAACAAAATTTGTTGAAAACACTATTTTTCACATTTAATTATTTTGGTACCCTTGTTGAAAAACAATTGAATATATTTACAGACTCTCAGTAATAGTTCATTCATCTTTGTGTCTATCCTTATGGTACTGCCACAATGCTGTTGTTTGTTTCATGATTTTCCTAAACTAATTTTGTAAAGTCTGTATTCTTTGTTGTATATTGCCACTGAATGCATAGCAGTCAGCTAAGATTTTACAGTTACTTTCTTAAATGCCTTGATCCAGCAAGTCTCCTAGCCTCCTCAAGGGGTGCTATGCAGGTTGGAGCACACCTTCAATACTCTACCAGGCAGTTTACAACTCAGCCTTAGCCTTCACCTCCTGCTTAGGAAGAGTCCCAAGGTCACCCCGAGGGAGAGACTTTCTCAGGTTATTCCTGAGCATGTACACAGACCTGCAAATGTGTGAGACTTTCTAGATTTCCAAGAATCTGTCAGAACATTTCAGAGCCCTTAATGGGTGTCTTGTTCTCCAGCTTTTCCTTTTAAGGTTTTTGTTAGCCTCAACATTTATCACCATCTCAAAAGCTGCAGTGTTAAACTATTGCCACTGATTGTTTTGATACAAGATTTAGGGAAAGGATTGTTCACAATTAATATGCTTTGGGTCAGGTCATATTAAAAACAGAACTTGTGAGTGAGGTTTTCCAAGGAGCTGTCAGACCTTTTAAATAATGACAATTCTCTGCAAATGGGGCTTTTTTGGAAGTTCTGAATCTGTTCCACCCTGTGGATTCTAGGCCACCGGTTTTTATGGCTATTGTGATTGTGAGTCTATCAGTTTTCATGGCTGCTGCAGAACTGAGAAGAGTGGGATGGAAGTAAGGCAAGTTAAAATGCCACAAGGCTCTCTGTGAGTACTGACGTTTAACCATTTCTTCCTGAATTGTTGAGAGTGTTCATTAATTTCCAGAGTTCTGAAGAAGTTGCCTTTGAAATAT